>NC_143565.1:19956893-20259924 GCF_054136105.1 Typopeltis vanoorti | reverse complement strand
TTTTTTTTTTTTTAATATATATCATGCAAACATTTTTTCATCTTCCGAATTAAAAATATCTTCTTAGGTAATGATATTATTAACGCTTTCTCAACTCAAATGTTGGAAATAAAACAAAACAAAACAAACAGACAGAGAAACAAACAAAAAAGACAGCAAATAAATAAAAACATTTGGCACTTGAGTGGCTTATATGTGCTGTCTTTTACACTTAGTTGGTTTCAGATAGAAACAGCAAATGTTGAGAGAAAATGTTTCTCTCAACAAATCAGCTGATGATCAACTTATGGGAAGACAGGAATATACTTGCCTCATGTTCTTAGTTACTTTGATGTTAATTTTAAACCCTACTCATCTTTGAAATTCGTAATGCTTCGCATTTAACTCAAATCTGTTTAATAACTCAGGAAGCGCTCACAAGCCAGATCGTGTTCTGGTTCTTTTTTTTTTTTGTGATTTTTTGTATGAAAGATGATTCTAAAAAAAAAAACGTGCTTCTTTGACTGAAAGATTTCTGCAGTACTTATTATTATGTACGTGACCCGAGAAGCCTTAAACGAAGTGTTTTCATGTATTGCACCAGGAAGATAAAGATTCCAATACCTTACAACAGACTCACATAGAGAAGCCTAATAAAATTTAAAAATTCCATTATGAAATATGAAACACAAACAATCTCCTATATGTGTGTCAATTGCATCCTTCTCAAAACTGAAGAACGGTTGCAAAACCGCTACGAAACGTGACCTTGAAAATGTCAACTCACAGGTTGTTACACTTCCAGTTCTGTAACTTGAATACCCCGAAGGGAGGACACACACGGCATAACAGTACGCGAATGTACGTTGTTTGAATATTGAAGAATCAAACTGCAGCATTCATACAGGTTGTAAAATCGTTTAAGGATGGTTGCCAAATAAAGTATTTGGCATATATTTTTGGCAAATACTTTATTTGGCATGATAGAAAAGTGAGTCTTCTAACTATTTTCTTAAGATTTTTAATAACACACGACGTATGTGATTTGCAATCGTAGCATCTAATAAAAATTACAAAATTTATCATAGGTGGATCTCAAGCAGGTCATAAACTCTTGAGACGCACATATACGGAAAATAAAATTAGAAACTTGAAGCATAAAAGTAAATAGTTAAAAGCAAACATTTCTACTGTGCATTTATTAACCTAATATCAGTAAGGTAAGCATACGAATAATTTGAGCAGTGACAAGAAATATAATAAATTAATTCATTACCTAAGTTTTATTTAATAATAATAACTACCTGTTATTAATATTAAAGAAATATGTGTGGATTTCATATCACAAAATGCAGGCGCACTACCGCCACCACTCGCATTTTCTGGATTAACATTTTTTTAAAAAAAAAAAAACAAAATTTGCACAATTATTAATTGCTTATGCACTCATCTAAAGATGTACTTTTAGCTGAAAGTCTGTCCCATAATGGGAACGGTTTATAAGATCAGAGAAGTGTCACTTGAATCAAGTGCATATCGTTTTTAAGAACGTTATTAAAATTCCCACGTCAATGCTGTTTGAACACACCTTACGGTATGCTGTTTAAGAACGTATATTACATGGAAAATAGATAAAAGATGTGCTTCACGTAAATAATATCGTTGACATAATTTGATATTTTGCAAACAAAATATCTTTATCTTTATATTATTTTCAACATACTTTTTGTTCTTTTTACATTATGCTTTGTTTCTTTGCAGTACATACAGTCAGTTACCAGTTTATTGGACACACAACTACTTGCAAAGAGGATTTCCTTCAATCTTCAGAAGATTTCCTACATGGTTGGCAGTCCGTAAAGACTCAATCATATCTCTCAGTTGCCACAAACTGGAGTGCGTATCCTTCAGAGAACAATCCATTTCGCCTCCATCCCTTTGAGTTGAGATCGGTCCATTGACCGTATCATAAATCCACACACACACACACACACACACACACACACACACACACACACACACACACACACACACACACACACACACACACACACACACACACACACACACACACTATTCTAGCATATCCCCATCAGCCTCTAATCAATATGCTATCTTCAGCTACAAGATTGGATGTTGCATCATTTTCGATATCCCAGGAGGATGTCAGTTAAAATAACACTTTTATCCACTCATCTATATCCATTTTCCAGCCAACAGGTTGTGGGTTCGAATTCGCCTCAGACATGGATGTTTGTGATTGTTTTTAGGTGGAAGATGTATTCCTGCCCGGTGTGAGATCATCTCCATGCTTATTGGAGACCTGAAGTGGCTTGAAAACTTTCATGTTTAGTTCTTTATAGTAGGGTTACGCACTAGGTAAAAAAAAAACTAAATAAAAAATACATATAAAATCAATAAAACAGAAAAAAAATTGGCCCTTCCTCCATGGTACAAAATAGTTTTACAAATAAACCTTTTGTGGGTGGGAGAACCACAATTTATATAAACACGTGACTCGTTACATCGTACGATGCACCTTGCCTACTGCTTGGAAAGAAGTCAGTGAACATCCCCATGGGCAAGGTGCATCGTACGATGTAGCAAGTCACGTGTTTGTAGCCAGTGATGCTCCCAAGTCAATGTCACTGGATCCGGGTGAAATGACCGCGAGAAAGGAACTAACGGAGTTTGAAAGAAGTGTTGTAATAAGATTGCACGTTGCAGGCCTATCTGTTCGGCAAACTGTTGAAAAGTTGGGCCATACCAGGTCGACAATCAGTGATACCATACTGAGACGCAAGCGCAGGGAGTCAATCTACCCTCAGTGGACGACCCATCCCACTCAACGAACGTGATTCTACGAAGTATGGTGTGTATGAACCGCTATTCGTTGGGTGAAACGTTGAATGTGGAGTTCTGGGCATCGACTGGAACACGAATCTGTATAAAAAGCATTTAAAACCATGAATAACAACATGAATTTACATAAGAGGACCCAATATGCAAGCCACATTTTATTATTATTATTATATTACGGCATCGCCATCGAGTCCAGAGACACATCGTGGGAGACCCAAATTAGCCAAATCCTATTCTCCTGTAATCCATTCACCGTCAGGGAACTCACAACCAATTCCGCAATCCATTCCACTCACTCACCACTCTCCACGTAAAATATCTGGTCTGCACACCCTACTAACCACACTCTTACACAACTTTCACTGATGGCCTCTAGTTCTCTGACTGTCATATTGAAAATTTTCACGTACATCAATTTTATAAAACTCCTTTGATATATTCAAAGTTTTTATCATGTGCCCTCTTTTCCGCCTATCACCTAAGTTTTGTAATCCACAACCCTTCAACCTATCCTGAAAGGAGTATTCCACAGGCCTGACACCATCTTGGTCACTCGTCTCTGAATCGTTTCGACCACCTCCTGATCCCCAAGAACCCCAGGTGACCAAATCTGTGCGGAGTAGTCAAGATGTGGCCGAATTATAGCCTTATAAAGAGGGATAATAATTTTCTTATGTTATTATCCCTCTTTATAAAATTCACTTACCTGTGTTTTTCAACATCCAAGTTGCTATAAGTTGTTTTAAGCTATTTTACCAACATTTTCTATATTACTTGAACCGACATGCAGTCTTCAGTGTTGCATAGAGCTACAGGAGAGGTGGAAGCTTGGAAAGATGTGTTATGGAGCGGCAAATCACACTACATTTTACCGAGTTGATGGATCGGTGCGGGTGTGGCTGATTTTAATTCCTGCAGGAGTTAAAAAATCAGTTAAAGTATCTGAACATTCTGGAAGATGCATTGCTTTCAACTTTGTGGCGTTTATACGGAACTGACTATTGTCTCTTTTAGAAAGACGATGTATTGTGTCATAGGGCTGCTTCTATAACTGCATGCTTTGTGGACATTAATCACCACACTTGACTGGCCTCCATAGAGACTTTATCTGAACCCTATTGAACATCTGTCGGATGAACTGTGGCGTCGAGTGAGGTCAAGAGACGTCCACCCCACAACAGTCCAAGATCTCATTACAAGTCTACTGGAAGAATGGTCCAAAATTCCCATTGGTCGCTAACGTGTGCTTGTGGGAAGTATGCCCCTTAGGACTGCTGCAGTTATTGCAACGAAAGGAGGTCCTACATCTTAAGGTGGACGCCATCATTGTTTGTTCCTCACATTATTGTGTCCGTTGACTTCTTTCTAAACAGTGTGTGTGTGTGTGTGTGTGTGGAGAGAGAGAAAGTTTGAATTAATGAAGCTAAAATCGATGTCTGATTCTCGTTTTCTTGAGAAAAAAAATCAGGGTTTTGTAATAGAAAATGTTAAAAATTTAATTATATTTTAATTAAGTTATTATTAGAAAAAATAATAGAATATACTTATAACAATAATGTAAACTATCTGTTAATAGAAATATTAATTAATAAGTTTTGTGAATCTTGTTATACTCGATCTTGTACGGTTCGTGATTTTGAATAAATGAGGGAGAAAGATGAAAATGAATTGTTACACTATTATATGAAATTCTGAACGAAATTCGATCATATAAAATATTATCGATATTTTATAGCAATCTTTAAATAAATTTGAAATTTATTACCTAAAAAATTCTAAACCTTAATGTTGTTCTCATAAATCAATGTTTGACTTCTAAAATCAGAGGTGGAAGTCAAAGTGGCAAATGTTGTCTTCTGGACCACCGAGCATCATGGCGTTATAAAAATAACATCCTAAAAATAGAAGCTATTTTTTTAAGTACAGAAAAAATAATTGGTACAATACGACCTAACTGATATTTGTTCAATGGTAGAAGATCAATTAAAATGGCTCCCGTCGGGAAACAATTATTTCCTAATTTGAAACAGTTCATTACAGTAGCCTTTCTTCACAACTCAGAATTTCCTGATTGTACTGCCACATAGAAATCCGTATATATAGGCTTGTCAAAATGTCCATAGAAATTTTATTTCTAGTCATTGTCAAACTAAAAATTTGATTTTCGATTTAAAATAATCACTGATGACGATGTATATGGAAGCTATCCTGTTTCAATCTTCGTTTCAGTATGGACTTGTGTTATTGCATTTCATGCCGAATATCAGTCAATGGTCAAACATGGTTTTATTTGCTTATAGCGCCTTCTGTATTTACTAAACACTTTTCTTTCACCTCCCCCCCGAATCGAAGTCTAACCTAAAGGTCGACGCCCGCCATTCAGCAATTCCAAAGGTCAATACTTCTGCGACGGATATATCATAAAGTGACTTCCATCACTGCATACTTGCAGTTATTATTATTATTATTATTATTATTATTATTATTATTATTATTATTATTATTATTATTATTATTATTATTATGTGCAAACAACTCCTGTAGTCAAGCCTCATCGAGAGAGGCCATATTAAAATGCATTATATTTTCTGCTTCTGCATTTACCTTTCTTTTCGTTCAACAATTGAAGTAAATGCTTTTGATGTCTCCAAAGCAATTAACTTGCTCTTGGTTAGAAACCTTCTTAGAAAACTATCGTCCTAGGGGTTCTCTCCCTCCTTCCCTCTATAACCGACCAGTCTTCTGTCTTACGTTCTCTGCTTGTTACGGTAGGACAGTTCTGATCTTTGGCCTGCCATTCTCCCCATACGTATATAACATTTTACTAACATCAAATCTTATTGATAATTCGATTGAGGATGTATAGTCTTTCCTGCATTTCCGACCAAGTGACTTCGTCGAAACCAATTAAACTACAGTGGCTCGTAATCAGCCAAGAGAAATCAATGAAATCGACGGCCACGAGGTTAGTCTAGTGGCTATGCGCTTCGCAACCATAGGCCTGGGGAAGGAGTGTCCTAGGTTCGATTCTCGTCGACGACGTGAGGAGCTTAAGGATTTTCCTCAGCCATAGCCAAATTAGCCGGAAGTGGACAGCAGGGTTTTCCCCCAGTTTTCCTGAGGTTTTTCATCCCACAAACAGGCAAACTGGCCCCGTGAACACTCAAGGATACTCAAGACAATCCCTCCAGATCATAGGTCTGAATTGTCAGCTATGCCGGTCCCACAGGCTAAAGATATAAATATTTGTCCTCAACTTGATGATGTGATATGGAAATTATTTTTTTATTTTATTTTATTATTTATTGTTTTTTTTGTATTTTCTTCCAACAAAACAGACTGAGATCAGTCCATCTGTTCTCAGGCGTACTGACAAACCTAGCAGATTAAGACAGCTGGATAAAATGAGCCATCGTTACTAGTTATATTTATAGAAGCCAAATTATTTGTATTTAATCCTCTTTTTTTTTTTCAAAATGGGTCTTGTATAGTCCCCATAGCCACGGCATCGTATAATGCACGATCGTCTAAGATCAATTATAGTCACACCGACTGGTATCTCAGGCGGCCTAAGTCAGATAAACAGTTTTACTTTGTCTCCTCCCTACCCCGCGTCTCTTTCGCTCCTGGAGATTCTAATTTTTAACCAGGAAACAGTAAAATGAACCCTATCACTTAGACGACTTTACTGAATAACACTAATTGGATTAGGGAGACGTGATGGCAGCAGTTCCTTACGATTCTTCTGTCATTTCTGTTTGTTCACGTTAGCTAAAGATCTCACTAATCTTCTGGCGATAATGAAAATGGAGACTGGTTTCCTATCGATCACTAAAGAATACTAAGATTCAAAAAAAATAGAATGAATAATTAAATAAAATTCTCTAAAGCCTTGTATTCTCCAAAGGAAGTAGACTGAACTCTTTCAGCCCTAACTTTTTGAAGACAGATAGGCAGCCAGTCTTTGTTCTTCAAGACTTTACTGATAATGAGCCCAGAGATAAAACAAAGCTTTACAAGAGAGAGAGAGAGAGAGAGAGAGAGAGAGAGAGAGAGAGTACGGAAGACGAATTCTGCCATCTAGTGTTCCTGTACCCTAACACCCGTATTCATATCTTTAATAGCGGGAGTTGTACGGTCATATTTTGGATTTGTCGTTAAAACCCCAAGTTTCAGAGAAATTCCTTGCTCATGCCAAAGATCGATCTAATCGGGAACGGACCAAAGAAAGACAGTAAAATTTCTGTAATCATCGACTAGAATCGAATCTATAACGATCTTTCTTTAGGTAGCCTAGCGTTATGGACGCAAATTCATTTCTGCATGGTTGCATAACACCAAATGGAAGAAAATTTAATTTATCAAATTAAATTTCATTCTATTCGTTTTTGTTTTTTTGGAAAAAAATTGTTTAAGGGTTTCCAGTTTATCTGTTCATTAGTCCACCAACTTAGCAATATGTGATAGAATACGAACTTTAATGGGTGGGATTTAGATAACACACACACACACACACGGATATTTCCATGTTATTATTATTATTATTGTTGTTGTTTTTGTTATTAAAAGGAGTGCTTATAAAAATTATAATATTTTTCTTGTCCTTAGCATTTTTATCTTCTCTTTCGGTTGAGTTAACAAATTAATAATTAATTAAAACCTCCGGATGAAATACTTTTTTTTTAGGTGACATAGTTTCGACGTGTCTATCAGAACGCATCTTTCCAAGTACCCGTTTCATCACCAATCGACACTGTATTTAGTCACGGTAGACTTCTTCGTATATTAACTCGTTATAGGAGTAGTTACTATAATTAATATGTAAGTAAAATTTTTCTATTTCTGTCAGGCCTGATCAGGAACAATACGAGGTCTGGTCAATAAATAAGGTCATTCTCATTCTCACAAGAAAACAATTTTACTTACACCCTAATGACATTGGCCTCCTTCTGAATATTCAGTGAGACACTTACAACCCTGCAAAATACCTCACATTTTGATTCCACTTCCGTTTGAAGGGACATCAGTGCATATGTCCCAAATGATTGATATACAAATATAATTATATATAATAGAACTTGTCTTCTTTCACTGAATGTAGATGCAGTCACTAATATGGCTTCGGTCACTAGTAATGTTTTTTTTTCTCCTGAAAACTCAGGTTTTCATCCAACACAACAAATCGTCCTTAGAATTCATGCTATTAAAGACAAGCATATTATTGATCGTCAGTAGATGGCATTGTTGCGCATAGATGGTGAATAGTGCTGCCATGTGTAGATGGAGGATTAGGAAATGATGATGATGGATTGTATAGAGTGGAGTGTCATCCTATGATGAGTCTTTGGTCTCCTATAATAATAATAATGGCAGGGATGTATTTTGTAAACAGTATGCCATATCTACCATATTTTAGCGCCTTTGGCCAAAATTTGAACTCGAAACAAAAATCTCTTGTTAGTTTGGCTTTCTCTAAATGTTCAAATGTATATGAAGGTCTATTTAAAAGCTCCTAGACTGATCAGAAATGCAAATTATTCTCGTTGTATGACATGACTGCCTTCATCTTCGACAATTATACATTTGGCAGGAAGTGAACCCTGAAATATATTGGAGGTTTTTTTTCTTTTGCACTTTCACAAACGAGCATCCATCACAACCATTGACCTCCTCTATTGATGTAAATTATCTCTTTGGAGATAACGCATAATTTTCGGACCAACAAACAAAATGACATCTGCTGAAGAACAACTAAAATTATCAAGCGATTACACACGTTCTTAGATTAAATTATATTAAAGAGGTTAAAGAGTTGTTGAAAGCTCTTCACTTGGTTATATTATAAATTAAAGATACAAAGAAATTATATACATGGTTTAATCCATTATCCAAGTGTAAGCAAACAAAGTTTATGCCTGAAGACAATTGATGAGAACTTATACCATCAAACAAAGGTCGTTTATATCAATGAAGCAAGGGTGAATGCTGTGGCCTATCTGAACATCCATACCGATCATGGGAAGGGTACTTTCAACAGGATAATGAATCATGTCAAGCATGGCGTCCAGTAATGATTATTAGGATCTGATAATGATTTTTACCTTAATTGATCGATTTCCCTCGCCTTCAGTCAACCATTATCGGTTCTATTGAACATCATTGCAATGTGACAGGACAAGATGTTCGTATCAGGGCACAGTCGGAAAATGCAAAGAAACTACAGGAATTCATCTTTTCCAACTAAGGAGCTTTTAATTCCTGCAAGCAAAAAAAAAAAAAAAAAAAAAAGCATTCACCTAATAACATTAGTTGTTTGGTATTCCGACAGTGGACTCGATATAAGTCTCACCTTCATTGTCGATGCTTACGTGAGTATCTCAACATTTCTGCACTGTAAAAAATATATCAAAGTTTGGCTTCATACATTGCGATACCCAGTTTTCTTTTTTTTCTTTTTTTTTTTATTACCCCAGAGCTAATTCCATCACTTTGCTGCAATAAAGTCTTCTGAAAGGGTTTAGTTTAGGCTTAGTTTTACCCAAGTAAGACTACTGTACATCAGAACGACAACCAACAGCCATCCTCTTGTGGAATCTTGTTTCTATAATGCTGTAATTTATGCTCTGAAATAGGCTGAAGACTTGGGAAATAAATTTCTTTAGTTGGTGGATAATGTCGTGCATAGAAGGTATTGTTCTAGTCATCAATCTTTATAGCTCTTGCTCTGCTTACAACTAATTAATTATTAACAAATAATTACGTTTCATTTTACTTATTTATGCTGTGTTTTTTTTTTTTTGCTATTAATACGATAGAAATACTTTCGTACGTTAAATATGTACTGATGACTAGATTAGCTGTATCCTTACAAACCTCCATTAAGGGGCCTATAATAAAACGATAATAAAAATATAGAAAGTATGAATTATGAGTATTTTAAAATAACACTCGTTTAATTTATTTCTGGTTATTTTAAAGTTCAAACTTAACATTCTGTTTCACCATTTGATTACATCGAATTTATTCAGCCATCATTTGGTAATAAATAAAATTAAATAAAAAAAAACATAAACTAAAATAAAAACCGTGCCTGAAGTATGAGGATTAGTTCGTAACCCAAGGCAAGAACTGACACAAGGGCTGTACCTGTGTGATTGATAGGTTTCGTGCACGCGATATAGGGCAGGGCATAGTCTACAAAGAGAGAGGTAAAAAAAAGCCCATGCTGAATATGTCCTAGAAGATTTTAAAATATCTTTTTTTTTTTCTTAGTTCGATGGCACTTATGGCAATATCTGATCATGTAGCCTAGGTGAGTAGGTTAACTTGCTATCTGCTCTTCAATTTAGGGCCTCTAGTTACTGATTCCTGCTTCCCAACGGCGTGCGATATCACCAGGATACAGAAACTTCTTGAAGGTAACCACATGTACAATCTGCAGGGAAAAAAAAAAAAAAAAAAAAAAAAAAAATATATATATATATATATATATATATATATATATATATATATATATATATATATATATATATATATATATATATATTCCAGTGTCTAGGAATAAACAGAACGACATTATTTGTAGAAATTATATATTTTAAGAATTTTGAAATTTTCATTTATTTAACAGTTATACGTTTCTTGGGATTAATATCAAACAAATTCATTATTTCAGTGGGTGTTATTTTTATGATTTTTATTTATAAATGAACAAAGTGAGGGTGCCTATTAGTCTTGTGACACTGTTTCTGATATATGAATGCAAGTGCAGAAAAAGGACTTAAGTTCCATTCTATTTACGACTAAAATTTTATTTATTTTATTTTATTTTTAATAGTTCCCGAGTTAGTCGAGTCGTAACTCGAATTTTTAAACCAGCATTAATAATAAAATAAAATAAAATAATAATAATAAAAAAACAGTTGAGTCCACACTAGATTTTACAGATATCTGAAAAAAAAAAAAAAACCTTATATCATTAATTTTAATTATCATTATCGTTACTGACACCTCCAGGGAGTCCAAAGACTCATCGAGGGAGGTCACCTACTCTACAGCTCTCTGTCTCCAACGCCATCTACCGCCCACCACCACTACTAGTATTTTTCACACACAATCACATAGATAAGATCAGGAGTTCTCTAGCTCTCTGAAGATATCTACGGGCACAGCGTTTTGTCACGGCTGAGGCTGGGTAAACACTTGCGGTCCATAGATTTCCAAAGATGAGATTAGAAAAATATCGCCAACTGCCTCTGAGGAATAAGGCCTGGTTGACGAAGTGGTTAGTGTATCCGCTCTCCAGCCAAAAGGCTGCGGGTTCGAATCCCGCCCTGGGCATGGATGTTTGTGATTGTTTCTGAAAATAGTGGTGGTGGTCAGCGGTAGATGGCGCTGGCGTAGATGATGAAGGTAGTTGCGGTTAATAGAGTGGTGGAGACGAAGAGCTGTAGAGCAGGTGCCCTTCCTCGATGAGTCTTGGGACTCCTTGGAGGTGTTATGTAATAATAATTATTAGTGGCACACTCAGGATTTAATGTTGAGGGAGGGGCCGAGTTGAGTAGACGATTTACGAATACACACTACGCATTGCATACGACCTATGACTGAGCATCTGCAACGATCGCCAATACATGATAAGTAGTATAGAAATAGAAGACACAACATAAATAAAAAATGAATTTTAATTAGGAAAAGTTTTTTGGAAAATTTTCAGTGTTTATTTCCTTTTTCTTTTGGGCGGAACCAGGGCCCCTTGGCCCCCCCCTCCTTGGGTGCACCACTGATAATAATAACAATGGTGTTTGACGACATTTTCAAGAAATCCTCCTCTACTTCTAAAAAGCTATTTTTTCACGCAGAATCATCACATGACAAAAGAATTCACGTAATTAATAGATACAATACACTGGCCTCGCTGCTTTGCCGCATATCAACCAAATATGATTTTCAAGCCATCAGGCTTCCCATAATACTAGGCAATGAAAATCATTTACCATTTATATTTACCATGCCACAGTGGAATCCGAACCAACAGCTTCAGTGTCCCAATTTGACATGAATGTCTTTAGTGATAGATGATTATTATTACGCTAGGTGTGAGACTGCTCTGATTATTGGATGACTGAAGTGGTTTGAAAAAGTTCCATATTTGGTCTGTAGAGCGAAGTGTTTGGAATACCTAACTCTTAGCTCACCCATACTATTGTTCGATAGGTTCCACCAATTATGGATGAGATTGAAAATAAATAAATAAATAAATAAATAAACTCTTTTAAACGTAGTCCCTGCGTTACCTTTAAATTACCATCACTAGCTTTCTTGTAAGATCTGGATATCGAATTTTTGTGGATTATAAAAGAGCTGAAGCTAGGAGGAATTTATTCAATTATGACTTGAATAAAATCTCAATTGGAATTTCTAAAAATGGTAAGTTATTATTATTTTATCTTCGACCGGTTCCTGAGTTAGTCGATCTCTGGAACCCACATTATTTCAGATAGTAACATATCCTGTTAGGGTTAGGTATCAAAAGATGGCAGCACTTGTTTGCCAGCCTGTTCATCGGTTGCTGCTATAATTAGTGATAGACATGGGCCAGCTATTTCTGATTGGCCACCGGTGGAGATTGAACTGCCCACTCAGTCTCCAAAAGCTAGATAGAGTATAGAGGCCTCGCCCTCCCTATAAGAGAATAAAAGGCATTAGCTGATTCATTTATTTATTTTATTTATTTAATCTACTATTTCAATAATGAAAGGTGATAATAAAGATTTAAAGATGATAATCATATAAACAGAGTTTCTTCTAACACACACATGCCTTCTTCTTCTACTTTTTTTTGTGATTATAGCATGTCACTATAAATATCCCAGATTAGTCACCAGTCTTTCATTATTTTTTTAATTATTATTTAGGAACATCAAATATGTTGGAAATGCGCCCTCAGCCTGCAGTCTCCTGTATGAGGTCGATAACTCAACTACATTAAAAATAAATAAAGAAAGAATTAAATAATAATAATAAATTAATGAAATGCTTCTCTGGCAGGTTTTTCCTCCCAGAAACTCGGGTTTTTTATCCCGTAAACTCAAGAAAATAGTACCCACATTATTTTCAGACAGTAACATTGTTAGGGTTAGGTACCAAGAGATGGCAGCACTTGTTTGCCAGCCTCTTCACTGGTGGCTGCTATAATTAGTGATAGACATGGGCCAGCTATCTCTGATTGGCTATCGGTAGAGATTGAACTGCCCAATCAGTCTCCAAAAGCTAGATATGGTATAAAGGCCTCGCCTACTCACTATAAGGGAATAAAAGGCGTTAGCTGATTTATTTTTATTTATTTTATTGAAATGCTTCTCAACAATTTCGAAGCTTCCAGTCTCTCTCTCTCTCTCTCTCTCTCTCTCTCTCTCTCAAAGTTGATGATTGTCTTACTCATTTCCACGGTAAACGCATCCGATTCCATCTCGATATACCAGTCAACTGACGCATTTAAAAATATTATCCAGTCACTGATATGGATCCTTGCTATTTATTAGCTAATCAACTTAGTGTCATTGTTTTATTGTTAGACCTTGTAATGCAAAAAAAAAAAATAATTATTAAAAGTAGAAAATTCCTTAGTCTGCCCATGGTTCGAATCTGCTATCGATTTATACAAAGACAATGTTTATAAGAATGAAGCTTACATAGGCAGAAAGGTTTTACCGTCAAAAAAAAGCTGAAGTGTATACGAAGTCAGTTCTTCCCCCCCCCCTCTTTTTTTAAGGAGACGAATGATAGGCTCTAGCTTACAGCGCCTCCATTAACCATTAACGTTACTGTCTGTATGGGTGAAGCACAAGTGCTTTTCATATTCCCCTTTGTCTGTAATGATTGTTGTTTGGGAAAGGGAGTTTTGTGAGCAATTAAGCTCGCCCTCTGGGGGAGTTGTGTTAGGCTATGATCAGTTGGAAGTAGAATAGCCTTTGGTCTTTTGTATTTGTAGTAGTCTGTTTCATTGTAATTCACAGCTTGTATGATCAGTGGGTTTGAATGTGAACTTGATTTCACGAAAAAATTTTCTGCGAAATCACGAAGAAGGGAGGAGATGTATGGAATACCGGGTTCCTCGATGAATCTGTGAATTTCTGATAAACCATGGGGCTTCTAGGATTATCTTTAGACACCTTTTTGGATTCTTTGTAGTTTTGAAATGTTTGATCGTTAAGTGTGACTCCTTGCTAGTGAGGCGTAGGTAATGACTGGAAGTATGATCATCCGTAAATTAGTCATTTATTTTGTAAGTTTAATTTGCTCTCGGTTGAATCATTGGACAGAGCTGAGCTTTACTTTGGATGTCTTGGAGCCAATGAGATCGATGTGCTTGTTAAAAAGGAGTTTGTTATCCAGTAGTACCCCAAGATATTTGGTCTCTGATTGCCATGGGGTCATTTGACCAGAGAGCAGGATGGCATCTTTAATGCAGACCTTTTTTTTGGGGGGGGGGGTTGTGTATTATTACCAAGCTTTTTCAGAAGGATGATGTCAGCAGTTTTCCAATCTGTGGGAAAGTACTGGAATCTTAATATGGCATTGGTTATATTGACTAGATCAATTATGGACTTCCTTGGGAGTAATTTTATTATTCTATTGGTGATGCCGTGGGGACCAGGAGCCTTTTTATTCTTCAATTGGGATATAATATTGATTATTTCTGTTGGAGTAGTGTGGGTGATCATTTCTGAATCATCCTTAGGCTGTCTTAAGGCTTTTATGACTTGATTAACGTTATAAATGAGATTAATATTTAAGTTTTTTTACGATGAGCTGCATTGATTTTCCAATTAGGGCTTCTACTTTTTCTTCATCTGAGTGTGCCAATCCAAGTTTGGTCTTCATAAGGGGAAACAGCGCCTCCTCTATAACAAATCATTATTCAGAGATGTATATGTATATCGTAATGTGGTATTTATAGACAAACATCAGATATTCCTATCATTTTGATACCGAAATCAGCAAAGCGTACTTTTTAAAAATGGTCAAATATCGGTCGGCAAATTCCTTTGAGGTTGTGTTATGAACTGTGGCACCTGTCGAGCTTATCTTAAATGTACATCGAATGGGAGACCCAGAGATAAGGACTTAATAACTTTTTTTTTCTCAACTTTAACTCAAAGATATTAAACGTTAAAAAAAAGGAAAACAATAGCTGTAACATCCTGTCTAATAAAGTTAGTTAAAGAAATATTCAACAACTATGGCATGCTCGGAATATTAGTGAAGGCCACGTCGGTATTCTTTCCGATAATGGATATGCCTCAAGAGATTTGGTTTGCGTGTTACTATGTTAGTGCTTCTCACCGACTTAATTAGCGAGTGGCACCGGACCATAAACACAATGAACGATGCCAATTTCGGACAGTAAGTGTCTTATTAGGTTTTTAGGATCTCGAAATGTGATACAGTGAGATATGCTTGTCTGTATCACTTCAGGGAACACTAGGTGACTTTTTAATAAGCAAACAACGACACCAGGATGTTCGACGAAAAAATAAAATAAAATAAAAACATTGGAAAAAAAGACAATTTCATGACCAATCCCGATACAGATGAATGTCACCATCTCGTCATTTTTTAATGTTTTTAACAAAGAACAACAAATAATTCATTTCCTTGGTAGAACACGTGGGAATAAAGTTTTTATAGGGTTAAATCTTAATTTGTGAGATTTTACGTTTCTCAAAAGTAAAACTTACTAAATTAAGATGAAGAAATTTGAATTAGGCTTAAAATGTTTAAAATCACACGATTTAAAACTTAAAGAACATGCTAAGATTCAAAACTAGTAAGATTTAAATCTTAGAAATCCTTAAAGAAATCTATTAATGATGTTGTCTCGATGCATCACACCTTACGTATCTATCTAAATTTGTTAAACTGGTTTTGGGTCCGGATTAATTACAGTTATTGCCAAGGTAACACGTGTTTCCGTGTTATGTCATTATCGCGGATCATATTGTACATGCTATACCATTAGACATAAAATTTCTCTCTCTGTCTTTCTTTTAAGTGAAAGTTTGTAAATATATTGTACATTAGTACATTTCTGTATTTTTAATTCATTTTTACTTGGTCCGGACACCCTCCTCTATAGACCTGATATGGAATTTTTTCACGCCACTTCAGGTCTCCAGTAAGCAGGACGGTGGTCTCACACTGGTCGATGAAATTCATCTGCTATCTAAAGGCAATCACATACATCCATGCCCACAGCGGATTCGAATACAGAGCCTGTTGGACAGTAGATACATTAGCCAATCACTTCTTCAACTGTTCATCCGTTGATTCTTTTACCATTGACTTGTGCATTGTAAACGCCTCATTCCGACATCCAAATTATTGTAATTATTATTTTTGTCTGTCTCCTGAAGACATGCACCGGTAGACGCACAAAACTAGCCTAGTTTTAAGCTTTAACTCTCAATTTATCAATTACTAGTCTCTCTGTGGTATTTCTACTGAAAATCACCTTAATATACTTTAACTACAGAAGCCCTAAGAGATAAATGGCGCGGTAAATATTTTTCTAAAGGAAATTAGAGTCAATGTAACAGTGCTGGTGGCATGGATAGAGGGTGACTGATAGACAGACATCAGATAATGATGTACGGTGGAGTGGAATCAGGGCGAATGAGGATGACTAGTGGAGTTTACTAGGGCCACTACTATTTAATTTGTATATTAATAATGTAGTGGAAGATTTAAGGGGGGAGAGGTATTCAGTTGTTTGCTAACGACGCAAAACTGGGGAGGACAATAGTTGATAAAGGTGATGTTGCTTTCCTTCAGGATGATTTGAATAAACTGGCAATGTGGGCAAAGGACAATGGTTATCAATTTAATGTTGCAAAATGAAGGTTGCAACAACTGTTAAATGCACATCGAGATGAAAATATTACATACTTTAATCATATTAATGCTACTGGATTACATGAAATTGACGATGCTAGGAATCTGAGGGGGGGGTTGAATATAAAGTTGTTCAGAGGACATATTGCAAAGGTTGGCAAAATAGCTCATATTATTACTTGATTCTTGAAGAACACATTGGCAAGTAAAGATAGGGAGTTTATTATTCCTCTGTATAAAGCCATGATTTAGTCACATCTTGATTATACACAGATTTGGTCTGTGTATAGCAAGGAACATTCCTTGACTCCTTGACTATACAAAGTCATAGGAACATTCCACGCAGGTCTGTGGAATGTTCCAAACTAATAATTTCTAAACACATTCCCTGGAACTTCTTGAATTTGTTTAAAGTGTTTGCCACTACAATATTCCCCGAAAATTAATTCCACTGATTAACCACACTTTCACTAAAGATTACTTCCTCATATATAACCGATGCCCAATCTGTGCACAAGCCATATGATCTTGATATAGGTCTCATGGCCTGTGTATATCATTCCCACTTGAGGGTTTCGTTGAAACCCACTGAGCTACAGAGGCTCTTCAAACATCTATCAATTCAGAAAAAGAACTAAAAAAACTTTGTGTGATTACTAGTGTCTCATATTAATATTAGATAATTTACTATAACTGTCTAGTGTCTGGTAGACATTATGGGACACTGACTACTAATGTATCATAGTAATATTATAATATTAGAATAGTTGATCAAAAGGTCTAATAAATTGAGAACTTTTATTGTTAAAAGACCATAAGATTTAATAATTACAAATACAAAGAGCCAACAAGTTTCACTAGCCACTCTCTAGCATTTTCAAGGCTGTACTGGTGTGAAAACAAATGCATCAAGTTACATGAAAACTACACAACACGTGGTCGTGTACCGGATTCTGACTGAAGCATTCGAACGCATGCACGCCATCAAACACGAATTATCAAATGTAACGGCCTAACAGTTACTAAAGTGTATGTTTTCATGTAACTTGATGCATTTGCTTTCACACCAGTACAGCCTTGAAAATGCTAGACAGTGGCTAGTGAAACTTGTTGGCTCTTTGTATTTGTAATCATTAAATCTTATGGTCTTTTAACAATAAAAGTTCTCAGTTTTAATAGCTTAGACCAAAAATGAACGGTCTGATAAATTGTAATTTTAAACTTATAATACAAAATGCCGAGTATAATAAATATTTTCTAATTGACCATTGATGTTCGGATGCAACCGTGCCCTTTGTTTTGAAAGGTGTGAAGTCCACTATTGCTATTGTTGTTTTTTTCTTATCATGTTCTCTAGAGTTATTCAGTGATGACTCAAATTGTATCTATTCAGTTTTGTGGGTAACACGTTAGAACTTCTTTCGAATGGATAAAACTTTGCTATCGATACAAAATTGTAACGCAAGATGGCAGCACAATGCAATGTTTATATTACATAGCTCTCATTCTCAACAGATTTACGTATGAAAATCAAGAATGCATCATAAATTATAGTTATCCTAAAAAGCAAAAATAAAAATATATTTACTCATCGGAAAATAACTTTTGAATTCGAAACTTTTTAGGCTTTGATTAGTTTTATTAGAACACCTTTCACTGAGACCCATGACTTATCGTGATAACAATGTCTATATACACATCTACCGGCTACATACACAATCCATTGTAAACGCTATGCTATCCACCGTCTGGGCCTTAAATTACAGAAAAATGAATAGGAAGACATAAATGCAAATTATAATAACCACGCAGAATTATACATTTAGATATTATTATCATTTCATTTTGACTGAGAATATAATAAACCAAAAGAACGAACAAAGAAAACAATGACAATATCGTAATACTGAACAATATTATAGCACAAGATGGCAGCACAGTGCAATCTTTATATTAGATATCAAAATTATTATTTTTTTTTTTTTTTAGTAGAATTATGAATATCTTTACTGTTGCCAGTTTTCATAATTAGAATTTTAAGAAGCTAACCAATCTTTATGCGCTTTCCACTTTTATTGGCTTAATTTAATTTCAAGAGAAATAGCGCAGTTTACAGACGAAAATACCATTCGTGATGTTGGAGATAGATGTCGCTGTGTGCTGTTGTAATACAAAAATTCAGATTTGGATGACATGAGTGCACGCGCGGGAATGACATGAGTGTGTGCGTGTTATCTTACAACAACAGTTATCTTAGAGGTTATTGATCATGTCTGATGTAGAAAAATGCATGTGCGCTCATTGATAGATTGATTGATTGGATTTAGTGTAGACGGACGTGTTTATTTTCTGTGCTTTTTATCGATTGACTGATTACTCAAGGAATGATTATGATTGAATGTGATGCCACCAACTGATCGTGAGTTACGAAGAACTGATCTTTCCAGTTTGGATTACTCTGCTTCTCTTTACCAAAAGAACTGTTACCAGCGAGATTGTGAAGAGACTCTGAAGACTGCACTACCTATATTACTACCAACACCTACCCAGGTAAAGGTAAGCTTCAAGCTTTTTACGAAAGTTTCATATAAATTTACCTTCATTTTTGAACCACTAACCAAAACATCACAGTGAATAATATATATACACACACACGCGCTAGAAATGGAGAGCGTTAAAGACTTTCTGCAACACATAAACAGACACGAAATCTTAGAACTATTTAAAGTACTCCAACAAAAGTTCGACAAGGAATGGCCAGGCTACCTTAAACTGTTTACACAGGCAGAAGAACATGAAGACGAAGAGGACGATATCACAGAACAAAACACTGCCCTCCCCACACTCTAGGACAACAGACAGACAGAACCAACAGCAGAAGAACACACAAGCAAAAGGTGCAGGACCGAAGACGACGGAAGAAAAAACCCACACAAGCAAAAGGTGCAGGACCGAAGACGACGGAAGAAAAAGCCCACACAAGCAAAAGGTGCAGGACCGCAGACGACGGAAGAAAAAGCCCACACAAGCAGTATCGGGAAATAAAGAAAAGGTACCCCCGATAATCCTCCGAGACAAACAAAAGTGGACCTCAGTCTCGAAATCGTAGTTTCCTGGGCCAGAAACACAGACGAGGGAGTAAAGATACAACCTAAAACAGTCACAGACTACCGCATGATTACAAAAATGCTGCACAACTCCATGCTTCCTTTTCACACATTTGCACTGACTAGTGAAAAGAACCTAAAAGTGGTGCTCAGAGGGTTGCCGAGGGAATCACGACCGATGAGGTCAATGCCGATCTCGTCAACCGAGGCCTGACCCCAGTTTAAGTGAGCTGAATGCTGAGATCGGACAGAAAACCTATGCCACTAGTATTGGTAGAAATATCCAACACCCAAAAAAGAATATACGAAATAAAAAATATATGCTGACTCAAAATCACAACTGAGCGCCACTAAGAAAGAAGGCATCAGCAGGACAATACCATACATGCCAAAAGTTTGGGCATGCCCAAAAGCTCTGTAAAGCAACCTACAGATAGTTAATATGCGGTGAAGAACATAAGAGTAGCACCTGCACCAAGCCTAAAACAACACCGGCACGCTGTGCTAATTGTGGAGGACCTCACCCTGCCAATTACGAGGAGTGAATGTCCAACCCAAAAAATCGTGGGATAACAAGAACTAACCTCAGATCCCCTCCCAACGACTCCACTACCAGGCAGGCAACTCACCCGCCATCTCAATTCACCCCAACAACACAGGAGAGAACACAGTCAACCAACATGAAAAAAACGTATGCAGAGGCGCACGACCTAAGAACCCCACATCCTACGAATAGCTAGGCTCCAATTTAGAAACAATCTTAACTGCCTCGCTTGCCACCATGCTGCAAGAATTTAGCAGGACAAGCCACTCATCTTCCTCCCGAAAGAGATTGCTACAAGGAACACAAACCAACCTAACAGCCCTCTGTCATGAATAGAAAACACAAACCAAACTCATTAATGATTGTAGCTTGGAATGCAAATGGAATAGCAAATAAAATCCTGGAACTCCAAGAATTTGCATCCAGATACAAACCTGACATCACTCAAGTCAATGAAACACACCTCAGACCAGCAAATAACCCAAGACTCCGAGGTTTATCATGTACAGAAAGTATCGACTTGGTGCAAGAGGAGGAGGCACTGTCTATATAAAAAAGCTACTTAAACCACAACTCAGTACCTGACCTCCCAACTATGAACCTAGAGGTGACTGGAGTGGAGGTACACACCAGCAAAGCAGGCAGTCTAAAGATTTATGCAGCGTACAACCCTCCTGGAATCCCACTACTGATATCTGACCTGGACTCCATCCTCGGATCCAAAGACTCCATAATCTTAGCAGGAGATTTCAACTCCAAACATACAGCCTGGTTTAGCTCATCCATTAATACCAAAGGACACATTTTATACAACTATGCAATGCACAACTCTACCATAGTGGCTGGACCAACTGATCCCACTCATCACAGTCCAACAGGAAGATCAGATGTTCTGGACATCGTAATACTAAAAAACATCCCATACCAATACCAACTAGAAACAATAGAAGAACTTTTATCAGACCACAACCCCATTCAGCTCAGGTTAGGCAATCAAGAACAGTTCTCACCCCAGCACTCCTTTATAGCTTGGAACAAACTCGCAAAAACTCTACCAGAATACATTGGTCCACCACCCATCATACACAAAAAAAGAGTTAGATATAGCCATAATCAAGCTAACAAGCCAAATGCAGAAAGCAATAGCCTCAGTAATGCAAACCACTCTCCACCACTCCACCAACAGAATCCCAGAAGAAATCATGGACCTGATTAGAACCAAGAACAAAACAAGAAAGAGATATCACAACACTAGAGCCCCACAGGACAAAACAACACTAAACAATCTGAACAGAAAAGTCAGAGAAGCTCTACAAAACCACCGAAATCAAGAATGGGAAACCAAATTAACCACAATCAACTGAGAAGATTACTCCATATGGAAACTCGTAAAAATCCTATGCACCAAAAGGCAGCCCTTACCTACTATACAAACCAAAAAGGAATAGCACACAGACAAGGAAAAGGCAGAACCCC
Source organism: Typopeltis vanoorti (assembly GCF_054136105.1). Lineage (NCBI taxonomy): Eukaryota > Metazoa > Arthropoda > Arachnida > Uropygi > Thelyphonidae > Typopeltis > Typopeltis vanoorti. The sequence continues at coordinate 20,238,060 of NC_143565.1, read as the reverse complement.
TTATAGACAACCTGGAAGAGCAGTGCAGCCCATCGTACAAAAGTCTTAACATTAACTTCATCTATAAAGTTCATCGCCAGGTAAGGAAATCATTAAATCATCTCACTGATAACTCAGAACCCATCTCCCCCACTACCCCAGGAGAAATAACTAAAATCATAGCACAATTGAACAACAAAAAGGCTCCAGGCCCTGATGGCATCACTAACAGAACACTAAAGTGGCTACCAAGAAATGCAATAATACACATTGTTAACATAACCAATGCAATCATCAGATTTCAGCACTTCCCAACAACCTGCAAAACAGATATCATACCTATAAAAAAGATAGTCAAGAATCCTCAACTTCCAGAAAGCTACAGACCCATTAGCCTCCTATCGAGTCTTGGAAAAGTCACTGAAAAGGTTATATTCACAAGGCTACAAGCAATCACTGACAAGCTCAGACTTATCCCAGACGAGCAATTCGGATTCCGCAGAGACACTCCACAGCACAACAAATACACCGATTGGTAGAATATATAGCAGTAGACTTTAACTGGAACCTTCACACGGGTGCAGTCTTCATCAACATAGCAAAGGCCTTCGACAAGGTATGGCATCAGGGTCTTCTCTACAAACTTATACAATTTATGTTTCCAATAAAACTAGTCAAACTAATTACAGCATACCTAAGTGACAGACACATGCAAATCAAACTAAACGGAACAGTGTCCAAACGCAAGATCCTTTCAGACATGCCACATGGCTCCCTCTTATCACATCTACTCTTCTCGATCTATGCAGCTCATATCCCCCCAAACCCAAGAAATATCATTGTAGCATTATATGCGGATGACACTGCGATACTATCAAGATCTCGCAGCCCTCAGCTAGCAATTAGAAGGCTGCAAGACAGCATCAACACAACTTTAATTAACTAAAACTTTATTCTCCAGAAAAAAGTCACCAGCAAGGATGACATCCAGCTCCATGGACTCAAGATCCCATGAGTAACAGAAGTTACGTATCTTGGTGTGAAACTGGATAGCAAACTCCTATTTAGTAATCACATTAAACTAACAGGAGTGAAGACATCCAGAGTAATTGCACAACTCTACTCCCTCCCCCTGATCAACTGCAAAAGCAAATTAGATCTAAGAAACAAGCTAACTCTATACAGAACTGTAATTCTCCCAGTCATCACCTATGCCAGCATGGAGTCATACCTCAGAAACCAACATACAAAAACTACAAAGAATCCAGAATAAGTGCCTAAGAATGATTCTGGATGCTCCATGGTACATAAGAAACTCCCAGATCCACTGAAAAGTAAAAATCCCTTATATCCATTCTTAAATCCCTTATATCTGCACTCAAATCCACCGATCAAACAAGCCAACAACTAGAGTGAAGCAATACACTGCAAATACAGAAGACCAAAATCAATTCTACTACATACCGAACATAACTAGCCTCAGACCCCAAGAGGCCGAGCAGGTAGCTCAATAATACCTCATTCAGTGTATCACTTACACAGATAGAGGGGAACAAGAAAAGCATTTTTGTTTCACCCATCCAGCCAATTACAATTTACGTTACAATTGAACTACTGACTGATGGATAATATGACACTTAACCACTTTTGGTAAGATTAAGCTGAAGGATTTTATTGTTTTATAATTTTTTTTTCTCATGTTGGGTACACGACAGGTTCGTTAGTCAATCTGTAGTATATTACTAGCGTGTATGGAAAGAGAAATGGGAAACGAGGGGCACCTATTCACATTGGATTTGAAGACCTATGCATTGTATTCCTTGGGAAACACATGGGAGGGAAGGCTGATCCACAATACAGAAGCAGTAGGAATGAAAGTGGGGGGGGAAGAAACGTGTTCTATGAGTATGAAGTTCGTGAAGGGATGGTGAGTGGTGGCTACATGTGTTTCAATGGATTTCATAGAGAAAGCGGATTTGTTGTGGATAGTTCTCATGAACACTTATCATAAAAATACACTGCCTGGAAAGATGTCTACGGGAGTCGCCCATAGGTGAGGTACATCGTGCCATGTAAGGAGTCACGTGTTTGTAGCCTGTCAATTGGAGGAATATAATGCTCAAAGGTTAGTGTAGCTCTGTACGGGTGAAATTATTTTGAGAAGAGAAGTGACAAAGTTTGAAAGGGGCGTTGTGATGGGATGCCATGTTGCAGGCCTATCTCTTTGGTAGATCGTTGACAAATTGGGATATCAGAGGTCAACAGTCACTGATAGTATACTGAGATGGAAGCGTAGGGAGTCAACTGCAAACGCTACCCGACACCCAGAGTAGACGACCCACCACACTCACCGGAAGTGACCGAATGTTGCTACGAAGGATAATACGTAACCACCATTCGGCAGCCGACACTTTGAATGCAGAGTTCTAGCCATAGATTGGAACACGAATCTGCACAAAATGATTCAGACACAAGGGGCCCAACAGGGACTACCATGGTAGTACCAATATGCAAGCCCCATATTACTCGACCCAATATGCAGCATCGCTTTCAGTGGTGCAAAGAGTGTCTACAGTGGGACGTGTACCGAGAAGATGGACAGTCTGAGTGCGGCAAATACCCGGTGAACATCTCTTACTAGAGAGCGTGACCCCAACGATGGACTTCGAAGTTGGCTGTATAATGGTATGGTTCTGTTTTACTAGTAGATAGTAGCACCACAGAGGTCCGAGGCCAAACTTGGACCTCTGTGATGATACTATCATTGAACTCCATGGTGAGGTATCTGAACATTCTGGATAATACAATGCTTCTACTTTATGGCGTTTGTATGGAACTGACCACTCTTTCAGCCAGACAGTGCACCATGTCATAAGGCTCCTGCTGTAACTGCATGGTTTGTGGACATGAATGTCACATTTGACTGGCCTCCAGAGAGTCCTCATCTCAATCCTACTGAACATTTGTAGGATGAAATAGAGCATAAAGTGAGGTCAAGAGACCCCTGCGCTACAACTGTCCAGGTTACATACCTACAGGAAGAATGGTCTAATATCCCCATTAATTGCTATCGTCTGCTTGTGGAAAGTATGTCCGGTATAACTGCTGCAGTCATCGCAGAGAAAGGAGGCCCTACATCTTATTAAAGTGGGTGCCATGGCAGTCTGTTTCTCACACTATGGTGCACGTTTGACTTCTTTCCAAGCATTGTATTTAAAGAAGATGAGATGCATGAAGTAGATACGAGGCACCTGTGCGACAGTGTATAGAGTTGGAAAGAGATGATTCGTTAATCCGCCTTACTGCTCTCATCTCGGGTATTTTTAGAGTTCTTATCGAACCTTCCCCAGATCTGCGAGCAGTACTCAATGAATGAGGGGCCTTGTAATTTGTAAGAGTTAATAGCTCTTCGAAGATAAAGTAATATATTGAACGAAAGAGGATTTCTAATTTGTTGGATGCCAGGAAGGCACTAGTGGTAATATGTTTATGACAATTCAGGCTTGATGTCAAGGTAATTCCAATAACAGAGAGAGAGAGAGAGAGAAAGAGAGATCACACCTTGCCTAACGATTTGAGTATTGTCAAAGATAGGGGTCGGATAATTGGTTCTTTATTATAGGAAATAAAGGACGACTACGTTTTGTTGGCGTTGAAGTAAAGAATGTTATCCGAGCCCTATCGGAGATCAGAATTTAAGCTTGCAGACATTGTGGCACTTTTAGTTGTGGTGGTTTGTTTTGGTGCAAGGTTTGTCAAGTGAGAAGGAAGAGTGTAATGTACCCTCATTGGCAAAACTATGTACTGGATTGGTGGTCAACTAGAGAAGGTCATTGATGTATGAAAAAACAGGATGGGCAAGAGGAGAGAATCTCTTATAACCTGAGCATTACTTGCATAGTTAGAAGCCAGGGAACCATCAGGCATGTCCATCAGGTGAGAAACCACTGATGGACGTGACTTCTACCACTGGGTTGCCAGTGGTAGAAGTCACGGGACAGCCGAATGATGGAAGCTTATTTAGTTAGCACTTGTGCCAGACACATTCGAAAGACTTCGAAAAAACTAGTGCAACTATATGGAAATCGCCAAACCTTTCTTGATTCTTATTCAGAGGTGTGTGACATAGTTGAGCAGATTTTCTTTGAACGTCAATCACTGAATCCATACTGGCAGTCGATTATTAGTTGAGTACTTTCAAGATAGCATAGAAGTTGGTTATTGATGGTTCTATCGATTAATTTAGAGAGAACAGTGAGGAGAACGATTTGGAAATAATTTGATGAGAAGAATCTATCACCCTTGTTGGGAATAGGTTAGACTTGGGCTAATTTCCAGCGTGTAGGGTAGATGCCTGTGGAAGTGAGAAGGAAGCATAAACATTCGACATATAATAGGAAACAACTCTGGTGCAGAACTCATCGAGACAATTTTTTTTATATTGAACCATACAGGAGAGGTTAGTTGATCAACCTATAGTACATTAGTACCGTACATAGATAGTGGGTTGGGAAAAGAGAAACTTGTTTACATTTTATTTAAAAGCCTGTATATTGTATTCCTTGAGGAAACACGTCAGGAAGAATAATGTTCCACAGTACAGCAGTAGTAAGGATGAAGGAGGAAAAGACACTTGCTCTGGGGGATTCAAGGTGAACTGTAAAGGGATGACGGACAGCAGCTGTGCATGTTCCAATCGGCTTATTACTAAGTAGGAGAATAATTGATACTATTTCAGAAGAACATTTGAAATGGAAATATTTATAGAATACACAGATTGCAGAGACCAAACGTCCGTGTAAAAGTGTGGGAAATCAGCTGGTAAGAGATGGGTCATTATCAATCTAATTGCTCTCCTGTGTATTGAGTCAAGCATTTTGAAGGAGCTTTTAGGAGCACCACTCCAAATGTGAGAGAAGTATTCGATAGCTGGGCGGATTTATGATTTGTACAAGGTTAACAGCTGTTTAAAGCTGAAGTAGTGTCTTGAGCAAAAGAGAAATCTTAGTTTTATGGAAGCTGAGGATGCAATGGTTGTGATATGTTTATGCCAGGAGAGACCTGATGTCAGGGTAATTCCGAGAAGAGAAATCTCATCTTGTCTAGAAATTTCAGTGTTATCAAAAAAATAATACTTGGCAGAAGTGGTTCTTTTTTTGTGAGAAATAAGACAAAACTGGGTTTTTCTAGCATTAATATTGACGAGGTTATCTGAGCCCCATTAAAAGATGGCTTGGAGATCAAAATTGAGGCTAGTGGTAGTTGATGTTCTGTAGGTTGAAGTGAGTTGTGTAGAGTGAGATTTGTCAAATGAAAGGAAGGAGTGCAATGTACTGTCATCTGTAAAACTGTATATTGGGTTGGAGGTCAACTGAAGTAGGTCATTGATATACAAAAGGAAGAGAGTTGGTGAGAAACAGAACCTTGTGGAATCCTTGCATTAGTTGGATGCTGAGAGGATAAGGATCCATCTACCATCACACATAGTGTATGTCCAGGCAGAAAGCTAGTAATTCAACTGCAGAAATGTTAAGACAGTCCAAATGATAGGAGTTTGCTTAGTAAGCCTTTGTGCCAGACCCAGTCAGAAGCTTTAGAGATATCAAGTGCAAACACTTGAAATTCACCACATTTCTCCGACATTTGTCCGGAGATGGGTGAGAAGATCTGCTACTGATTGACAGTGACAGAATACATACTGGTCTTCGCTTAATAGCTGGGTGTCTTCAAGGTAGTGTAGGAGTTGAGACTTGATGGCTTTCTCCATCATTTTAGATAGTACTGGAGTGTGTGAGATAGGGGAGGTAAGTAGATGGCAATGATTTGTCACCCTTCTTAAGAATGGGTTCAATACAGGCCAATTTTCAGGCTTTGGGATAGATGCCAGCGGAATAACAGGTATGGACAGTGGCACATGATAGGAATCAGTTGTGATGCACATTAGGACAATTGGAAGAATGCCATTTAGGTCCAGGAGACTTTTTTGTGTCTAATTTAGACAATAGGTTTCTGATCTCTTTCTGGTAACAGGATATAGGGGCATTGTATGTTGGGCATCTGTAATGATTGGGGAGAATTTACCATTGTCAGTTATTCGTGCGATGGAGGCAAAGTGTGAAGTCAGGAGATTAGCTTTTTCTGCGGGTGATGATGTAATAAAGTCATCTGGGTATGATAGAAATGGGAGTAGGTTAGGCAAAACGTATGACCAATTGCTTTGGCAAGAAACCAAAAGGAACGGTTGCGATTGGGCAGGCTGCAATTTACCTCCGTTTTATCCGTTCAAGTTCTGTTTTGGAAGAATTGATAGTTTTCTTGCATCTATATCGGGCTTTAGTATAAACATTGAAGGAGGATGAAGTTCTTGATTTCAGCCAGTTATGGTGTGCTTGAGTTTGATTTGTACAGCCTTGACACATCTTTTGGAGAATCAGGGTGTTAGGGGACAGCAGTCAGAGAACCATGGGAATAAAGCCTAGAAGTCACGGAGGATGTCCTGTTGGACACCCTCCGTGACTTCTATATATATAATGTCAAACTACTGGGAAAATTATAATACTAAACCACAATTAGAGAGTACCGCCAATGCTCGTGTACGATGCAGTGTGGCATTTTCATCCATAAAATTGAATTCTTCGCCTGGAGAATTTCCTTCTTTCCTCCTTTACGTCTGGAAAAGGAAGAAACTACGCCATCTTCAACTTCGCCTACTTGAACTTCGCTGCATTATGGCTCACTACTTCATATTACCTTTTTCCAGCACGTATAGCTCAGAGCGTTCATTAAGTATAATGCTTCCTCACACCATGACCCCAGCATCACCGTATCTATCACTTTAAAGAATATTCTCGCGATGGTAAGCAGTACCACTTTTACGCCAGACAAGTGACGTCTGGAAAAGGGGGAAAGACTAAAACTATTCTCATCTAAAAAGAGTTTTACCCATCAGTGTGGCAAGTTAGTCTATACGACTGAAAACCGCTACTCTGTAGCGGTTTTCAGTCGTATAGACCAACTTGTTGCAGATTTCTTGTCATAGTTTGTCGAAATATCCGTGTACCTGCCGTTGAATGGAGCTGACTTGAGAGCTGACCTCCCGTGGTGCATCGATTTCGTTTTGACAATATAACGAAATGTCTGTGTTCATGCATCGTGGGAGAGCAATGGAGATCTCTTAGCAGGCGAATGGAATACATTCCATTGGCTTAAAAAGCTGTGCAGAGTCTGGATACAATGCTATGTGAGATCCCAGACTATCTGGCAGAATCAGTAATTCTGCAGGTTTCTTTAACCTTTTCAATAAATTTTCCCCACATGAAATTATCTACATAATGTCTTAGAGATATGACAAGACATCCAGGTTTTAAGCTTTATTCCTTCACGAAAACGAAAAGAAAGTGCTTTCTTCAAACACAATTCGCTTATGGCAGCCTTTTGCCTTTTATCCTGATAAGTGCTACCACGTGAGCCTTTTGCGGGAGATTCGAAAATTTGAAAGTGTATCATCTTGCTACTTGAAATCGTGAGTTATACAAATTGCTACAACCTCATTCTTCTGAATTGGCAGTTATAATGTTTAGAAATAATGTTCGTCCTTAGGTTTTGGACAGCAGTGTATTTATTGCGTATGATGGCATCCATGAATCAAATGAGAGTGTATGAATGAACAACAAATATGGAATCTAGTCTCTCAGGCAATAATATCAAATGGGCAGTCAATTAAAGATCCACCCGGGTAGCCTGGTGGCTTTGCGCTTCGCAACCATATACCGGGGGGAAGGAGTGTCCTAGGTTCGATTCCCGTCGTCCATGTGAGGATCTGAAGGATCTTCCTCAGCCATAGCCAAGTTAGCTGGTCTTGGGCGTGGACAGCAGGGTCTTTCCTTCAGTTTATCTGAGGTTTTTCATCCCGTAAGCAGGCCCCGTGAACACACAGGGATACAGTCAGGAACACTTAGAGGCATAGGGGTGACCATCCTAATCCTCGTACTTTGGTTACGAAATGCAAGCATGCTTGGAAGGTTGTTGGCTTTAAAGGCCTGTTAAAGCCATTGGGATAGATAGTCAATTAAGGATGTAAAGGTAGCTGCTACAGAGGGGATGCTAAAGTTTCTACATACCACTGCTAAATACATCAGGAATAACAGATAGGATCTTTTGGCATTGGTTAGTGCAACCCCTCGCCAAAAGTTATATGCATTATTAGATTTGGTTAATAGTAGGTGACCTAGTTACGGATATAGAATGTGATTAATTTAGTATTTTCAGAGACACAATGGGGATGGGGTACTGCTGATGATAGCTGTATTATAGCCATGAAGAGTAGGTCAGTCGGACAGATGGCGGTTCTCTTTGAGTCAGTCTGGTGGGAGAATAAAGCAAATAGGACAATATTTTAAACTGTTTGCTATTAAATGCCAGAAGGTGCCAGAGGTGGAAGACATGCATCAGCAGATTAATACAATGAATGTAGTCACATAATCATTGAGGAATTTAAATTTCGGAGAGATAGATTTTAAAGAGGACAGTTCCCATGGCAGGAACCTACTCTCATTCACTAATTAATCTATCCACAGTTTTGATGACTGATGACATAACACTTTATTCTTCCTACTCATTCGACAAACTATGTGGTGATCAAACATCCCACGTTTTATGATGTCTACAACCAGTGCCTTAAAATCCGAACTTCATACCATCCATCAGTGGAGAAAGTATAGCCTTCTTACCTTAATTGCTACCAAAGTATAGGCTTGGCTTTTTTGTTTCTTGCAAAATTTTTTTATCTAATCTGTCCTTATCCTTGTAATACATATATTAGCACTATATTAGCCTTTTGGTCTAGTGAACTGCATCCATCATTCCTCCGTTTTCTGTATGTCTTTTAAAAACATGAGCAACAGATAAGACCGTTGTTAGGTTATATACAGCTCCTAGGCAAGCACTATTTTGCTGGCCCTAAATTCGAGAAAATGGGTAAAATGAGTTAATTAATAAAAAAAATGTGGTTTTTCTGTCGAGATACAATTTTTTTTAGTTGTTTTTGCCCTCGAAATATGTCGATTCGGGGCCTGCCTCAATTGAGTAGTGGGTTACGTGACGCTAGCAGCAGATAACAACATTCATTTTCAGCCCAACTGCACTTACCCTTACTCCATATATCATCACGCGAAATAAGATCCTGATTATTATTGCATATATATTTCTGTCCTATGGGACAGTCCTTCTCATAAACAAGAAATGTTGTATATAAGTGTATGTTTTTGAACATATAGAAAATTTTCCAAAAATAATATTTACGTAATTCAGTATTCTATTTCTATATATTTAATATTATAAATTATATAATACATAACCATCGATTTTAATTGCTACATTTTGTGATTTTAGTATTTGTTTTTAATTAATCCACTAGAATCTGGATTAATTTTAATTAATATTATTTTAATAAAAGTGAATTTCTTGAAGACGAGGAAATGTGATCTACCACTAGAGTGACTCCAAGTGGATATTTGCTCGAGATTTGGCAGGTTCAATTGTCTGTTGTATAATATAGTACGTCTTTTTTCGAAGGTGTGCTGGTTAGTTTATTGTTCATTATCTTATTATTTAGTGTTAGTTAATTGTACTACGTGGGTGTCTTTATTTAAACACAACGCATGTTTATGTGGTAAAAATTACTTTAGAACATCTTGGGACTGAGAGTTGGCAGCCTCGTTACTCTTCCAACGTGTGTGTAGCTGCGAATGTGAAGGTAGTGCAATTGTTACGGAAGCTTCTCGAATAGGAGAAGATGGCGGAGTATTTAGCTTCAATTTTTGGTACAGAAAAGGACAAAGTTAACTGCTCCTTTTATTTCAAAATTGGGGCTTGTCGACATGGGGATCGTTGTTCTCGCATTCATAATAGACCAACATTTAGTCAGACTGTTTTATTACAAAACTTGTATCACAATCCACAGAATTCTGCGCAGTCTGCCGATGGATCACACTTGATTAGTATGACAGAAGAACAAAACCAGGAGCATTTCGACAATTTCTTTGAAGATGTATTTGTAGAGCTGGAAGATAAATATGGAGAGATTGAAGAAATGAATGTGTGTGATAATCTCGGGGATCATCTTGTAGGAAATGTCTATGTAAAGTTTCGTCGAGAAGAGGATGCTGAAAAAGCCGTTGCAGAATTAAACAATCGCTGGTTTGCTGGGCGTCCAATCTATGCTGAATTATCACCTGTCACCGATTTTCGTGAAGCCTGTTGCCGCCAGTACGAAATGGGCGAATGTACCAGGAGTGGATTTTGCAATTTTATGCATTTGAGACCCATTTCTCGAGAGTTGCGTCGTGAATTATATGGTCGTCAGAGACGAAGAAGATCTCGATCGAGATCACGCTCCCGGAGTCGTGAACGGCGTCGCTCTCGCAGTAGAGAGAGAAGGAAGCGATCTCGAAGTCGCGATCGTGACAGAGACAGAAGAGAGAGAGAAGGACGATTTTAATAATTTCATTTTGAATATGTTACATGTCGTTTTCAGGACTCAGAACTTGTCCTTTTCCAGTATTGCTATTCAAAAATGCTATTCTGGTAGAATAAAAGTGAGTATTTCTGTAACCAGCTCGATTTATTTTCTTTAGCATTGTTATGTCAAGCATTAAACATCTGAATTGTTTAATTGCAATTCGCACTGCACAATTTCTATGCTTACATGAAGCTCTTGAACAATATGCAAACATGGAATTCTGTTACCCATAATAATAATACATATAACTGTATGGTTTCTGTTAATCTAAAATAAAAAAAAAGTTTTTGAGCAATTTTTTTATCTTTTATTATTGCAGGATTTAACCCTGTATTCCCTGACTTATAATCGCCCATATGCTCAGTATGTGTTATTTATTGTCTTGGTGAATAAATATAAAGTAACCTAATGTCATCAGAATGAAAAATTTCAAATAGTGTATATTTATCAAAACAAACCCCATATACGTTGGATTATAAGTGGTGATATTTATTATAAGTAACAGTAATTCCATTTGAAATTGAACTTATAAAATGTAAAAGATTAAAATATAAGACATTGGCCAGATTTGTACTATGTTTTAATCAGAAATGAGTCTTCGGATTCCTTGGAGGTGTCACGACTAATAATAATAGTTTGAAATTTAAAAGTTTGGATATTTGTAATAGAATTCCTTATGTGCCTATTTTTTTATTATCCGATTCCACCTTGATAGTGCATGGATTAGGTTATTACATATCATCACTTTTAAAAAAAAATAATGGACAGGTGGTACATAAATCTGATTTACTTAAATTGCTTAATCCAGTCAGTAGTAACTTTTCTGGTTAATGTGCATAGTCAGTAATGGTTGCAGATTTGTTCTGTTTTCTGACCTCCCCCCCTTTCTTTAAGTTTCTTGTTTCACATTTTATTTCATATTAATGTACATAGTTAACAGCCAGGAAAATAATTTTAAAATAGGCTTTGGTCACTTAATCTGAATGCATTGGGTCTGTTTGAAGCTTATTTAAACATGTGAGTTACTGTAAAATTTCTTCTATGATTCAGATGCAACTGAAAAAGAAATGCATTACTATGACTCATATTCTTGCAGAGTCAATTTTGTCGGGTGTTATTTATTACACTCTGATAAATGTCAGTTCTCACAGAAATAATCAATCAGTTCTAGTTCATTTCTAAGAATAAGCATTCCAAAATGGATGTGGGCAACGTCATTCTGACCTTTAGTTTGAACTTGAAACAGAAATCACTATTCATATTTAAAGTTCACGCTTGTATTATCAAGATGAAACAATGTTGAGTTGAACACCAGTGAATATAAGTGTGTTAGCATTCTGATTTGTTAGAATGACACAGATTAATTCAGATGCATTTAAGGAAGAGTGCATTATCTTTAATGCTACTTTTCTTTTGGGAATGAGTTAAGTTTTCTTGCTTTAGTCATAACTAAAAGCAAGAAAACTAAAATTGAGACATTAATTACTTTTAATATTTAGTCAGCTTTTGGCACACCTTGTGAAGCTTGCATTGTATAGTGTGTCAAATAGCTAACTAGTATGTTATGTTTAAAGAGGACATCAAGAAATTTCTCTTGCATTCAAGTTTACATTACTCATTACTGTTCCATAATCATAGTACCTTTTGATTTAGTTATTTGCTTCTATGTTAAAATGGACAATAAAATTCTAGAGTTCTGAAAGCCTTAGATTCTGTTGCTAATCCTTAAATATGATCACAATATTCATTGTAAATGTTTAATTTCTAATCTTTGCAATCTTGTTTCATTGAAAACAGTGCCTTGTTTTATTTTATCATTAATCATCCCATATAATTTGATCATATATGTATGTAATCATTAATTTGCCATGTTATTTTGCAGACAAAGCTCTTTAACAAGTTGTGTAGCAAATCATTATACTATTAACAGAGACTAAGTGTAAGAGTGTTTGAAAGAGATGTATGTATGTATGCATAAAGTGACACTTTATAAAATAAAATGAAATGAAAAAATTAAACTAGATTTGTCATGATGTACTTGACTTCTTGACTGATTTTTTCATCGCTAATTCATTTTTCCACTGGTTTTCTTCAGTGTATAATTCACACTTCGTTAAAGTTTATTATGTCTACTTTTTTTTTTCTCTCAAAAAAGCAGGAGATGTATTTTGGTACTAAATTTCTGTACTTTAAGCATCACCTTTGAAAACTTGCTTTGTAGTAGATTTATGAAATTATTGTAGCTTTTCCTTTCTTTGAGTTTTTCAAAATTTTTAATTTTGAAAAAAATTACATCTCACACCTGTTGATAACTTCATATTAGTGCAGTGAATTAACGTTGGTGTAGCACTACTTATGCTACTTCTCTCCTATCTTTGTTCCACTAGACACGTTTACTTAATGTTTATATCATGTGATTACAAATAAGGATATAGAAGACAAGTAGATAAGGATTCAGATCTGTTTAAAAAAAGTTTACGAATACGTTTCAAACTTCTTTTCTGATCTCTAACACCTCTCACTGATTATTTTAGAATCTGAATTTTTAATTTAAAAATTTTACTTAAAAATTATATTGTAAACAAACCATTATTTCAGTTTTTCATTTAGTACAATAAACTAATTGGTAAATGCATAGTTTCGAAAGAATCAGAATTGAACATAATTATGGACTGAATATTCTTCCTACTATGAGCTGCTAATACAGATGAATACACACACACATACACACAGTAAACATTTTTATCTAGATCATACTATATATATGTGCATAAAAACTTTGTTTTGTGGGGAAAAGCTTATTCATCTCATCTTACTTAGTAAAAACTCATTGGTTGCAATCGTGAATTTAAACCATTGATGTTCTTTCTACTTTTTATTAGATATTTCTACATTTAATATCTAATTGTTTAATCTTGTATAAAAATGCAAATTAATGTTTTATGTAATGACACTGTTTCTGGCTTTGGTATGACAGTGCAATCAAATATCGTTATAGCCATCCTAAGGGTAAAAGGTCAGTTTGGCTTCTAGAGTAGAGTTTTTGATATTTTTTTATTTTATTCTTTTGTAATGTTTTCACAGTACTTATGAGTTATGAATTCTACTTTTTATGAACCTGTGATTTAAAAAACAAACAAAAAAACTAACCATTATGTCATACTATACCTAGGTAGGCATAAGGTTTTCCCTCTATACTGAGGGGACAAAAAAAAAAAAAATTGAGTGGTGTGTGTGTAATCTCATTTCCCCTTTCATATTATGCTCAGTGGTCTATTGGGAACAAGTAATTTACTTCTTTCAGACCTGATTAATGCTGATAGGTTCATTCTATCTCCATAGTATATTCTGATTAGCTTGCAGGATGAAAATACATGAATTTCTTGGAGAGAAACTCCTTTCCTGGCTAACTCACTTTCAGTTGAAAATACCTGATAAAGATTCTTTGAAATCCTATAATTGAAGAACATTTAACTCATTTGATCAAAACCAACTGAGCTATGGTGGATCTCCTTCTCTCGAATATAAACAAACAAATCCACCAACTCCTTTTATTCCCGAAGGGGTGTGTGCATACATGTGCACTTGTGGTAGTGCTTGGTTAGTTGAGTGGCTAACATACTCCTCACCCACAGGGTTGGGGATTCAAATCCTGTCATGGGCATTGATGGTTGTGATTTTTGTCCTTGGTAAGAGGTTATTTCATTGCCTTTGGTAAGACCCGGGCATCTTATTAGAAGCTTGAAAAAAAGTTCAATGTTTGGTCTCTAGAGTAGGATTTTCAGGCTTTGTAAAAAATAATAATAAAAATTCCTTTGCCTCCGATAGTATTGATGTGCTATAGGTTGAAATGTTTGTGTGCTGCCATCCAAAAGAAATATCCATATTTTTGGTCTGAAGTGCTCAAGTTTCATAATAATGTTTAGCCACATCCAACCAATCTGATTGTGATACCTGGCTCTCTTTAGGTTTCATCACTTATACAAGGGCTATATTCTGATAAGCATCACTATTCCCTATGTGGATAACAGATATTGTTTCTTATCTGTTTTGTGGTTTATTTATTTGTTGTTATGTAGGAAATTTTCTACATGCAAATACCACTTCCACTCCAAGATGCTTGGCTGCCTGAAGAAAGTCCTAGGTTCAACTGTAGTTGCCAACTAGAGGAACTTTTAATAAGCCTTTCTTCAAATGGTTCCTGAGTTAGTTGATCTCTGGCACAGGCAAGCTGTTTTTAATCCCAGAAGATAATCGACTGTAGAACCCACTTTTCGGGCAATAAATATATAATGTTAGGATTATGGACCATGAGATGACAGCACTTGTCAGGGCGTCTCTTCACTGGTTGCCAAGTATAATTTATGGGGGTCTATGACCAGCTGTCTCTGGCTACTGGTGGAGATTGAATTGTTCCTTCAGTCTCCCAAAGTTAGATAGGGCTAAATGGTCTCACCTACTCCCTGTAAGGGAATTAAAGGCATTAGTGAATTTATTTATTCTATTTTATTATATTTTGAAATATTCATTAATCTAGAATATGCCATTCTTGTGACTTGCAGTATAAAGACAACATAATTATATAATGAAATTTTAGTTTCACACTTTTTTGTTAGTTTGTATACCTTTTTCTACACTTCCACAGAAGAGTTTATTAGATATCAGTTAAACAACAAGATTTGTTTACTATATGAGAGCTAGAATGGAATCAACAGTTGAAAATTGATTTAACAGTTGACATGTGGTGGCATATGTACTAACTGGCATTGTCACATTTCAGAAAATTTAATGTGGATTTTATCTGAGATCTGTATGTCGAAGATTCTTGATGAATGATGACCAGACTTGCTAGATGATGCCTTGGATTTTATTACATTGAGCTAGTGGACATTTCTGAAAGTTTTTTGAATGTTCTGACGAAACAGTTCTAGTCCATGTGCATTATGTCTGTTTTCTGTCAGGGTCAACATCATCATCAAATTCCTGCTATATACCCTCAAGGGGTGTACAGGATATGATAGTACTACATGTAAAATTTGCATCATTACTAACTTCCTATCTACAATTTTCCTCCAAATCAGTCTGTTACTTGTCAAGACTCGAACATTATCAGATCTTATATTTCTATTGTCTAAGGCACTTTGTACCATATCAATCCATCTATATCTTGGTATTCCTCTGGATTGTTTTCCTGCCAATCTGGCCAAGAACACTTGTTTTGCTAATCTTCCCTCGTCCATTCTGTTTAAGTGACAATACCACCTGAGATTAGCTCTGCTAACGCATTCCTGGATGCTGACAATGTCAAGTTCTTTACTAATATCCTCATTTTTAATATGATATTGCCATTGATGCCATCTGTTCACGCTTCTAATCTTTCTCAGGACTCTCATATCTGCAGTCTCCAGTCTTTGGTCAAGTGTTTTACTTCTGACCTAGCTCTCAGATCCATTAGTTCAAACTGGTTTGAACACTGTCTTCTAATTTAGTGTTCCGACTAATTTCTCTCTTATTCCATATGAAATTATTCAATTGACTGCCTACCATGCCAGTTTTGTTGATTCTGTTGTCTATTTCCATATTTAATTTACCATCTTCAGTAAAAAATCGTGCCTAAGTAGCTGAAATGTTTTACTTGTTCCACGGGTTACCCGTTCACAACACCATTAACATTTTCAACAATTTTACCTATTTTCATTGTCTTTGTCTTTTTATTGCTGACATTCATACCATATCTATTACAACAGTTATTCAATTTAGTCAGGGAATCTTGCAGACTTGTAGCAGATTTATTTAGAAGTATAACATCATCTTCATAAAGCAAAGAGCTGAAATTAACATCACCAATTTTGATATCAGGTTTAATACCACTTTCCTTCATAATATGATCCATATAGATAATGAATAAAAGAGGAGATAATGTACATCCTTGTCTCACACCAGATTTAACATTAAATCATCTTCCTGTACTTCCTTCAATCCTAACTGCTGATTTACAACTCAAATAAAAACAAAGTATTGCTTGTTATAATATTCCCCATTGCCACCATATAACTGTAGCTTATTGAATAGCTTCTCTCTTGGCACCTTGTCATATGCCTTTTCCAGATCGACAAAACTTAAATACAGATCTTTGTTATATTCCCATGCTTTCTCAACTATTTGTCGTAAAGTGAAGATGTGAACCTGACAGACTCTATTTAGCCTGAATCCAGCTTGTTCTTCACCAAGATTTCCTTCCACAATTCTTCTCAACCGTTTCTCAAGTATACTTGTATAGATCTTGCCAGGAACACTCAGTATGGAAATACCTCTGTAATTCTCACATTCAGTTTTATTTCCCTTTTTATATATGGTTACTATTAGAGCTCTACTCCAATCATCAGGAATTCGTCCGTCTGTCCAGGCTTTCTGAACTATGCAGTGCAGCCACTGTAAGACTTTTATACCACCATACTTCAGCATTTCTGGTCAAATATCTAATCCTGCTGCCTTTCCACATTTCAAGCCTTTGATGGCTTTTACTACTTGAAGTATGGATATGTATTCTTGACTATGCCTGTTGAGCGTTTTTTACCACTGTGCTATCACTGCTTGTTTCGTTTAGCAATTTTTCAAAGTAATTACTCCATACTTCAAGGATATCTTTTTCTCCTGTTTTCATGTCACCTTTATCATCTCTAATTCCTTTTACAACACGCTTTCCTCCTCCATTTCTGAGCTTCTTCAACAACCTCCAGAATATTTTGCCATCTTCTTGATATTTATTTTCTATGCTCTTGTCAAAGTCCTCCAATGACTTTTGTTTAGCTAGTTTTACACAGTGTTTAGCTTTCTTACATTTGTCTCTGTATTCTCTAAGAGCACAGGCGGACTTATTTGCCAGGAACTTTTGATATGCTTTCTTCTTTTCCTTCACTGCCTGTTTTACTTCTTGTGTCCACCGTGGAGTTCTGATTTTTCTATCCTTGCAGACAACCTCACCACATGCCTCTCTGGCTGAAACAATCAGGGTTTTCTTCAAGGTTTGCCTCTCAATCTCCAAGGTTTGGTTTCTGTTCTTAAACTCTTTAATTTTTTATTCGATAATCTTGTGTACTTTATTCTACAGCTCACATCTGAGAGCTGCTCATATTTTATTCACTTTAAAACTTTCTTACATGTTATTCTTTTCAATATAAAATTCAGTTTTATCCTGCTGAAGACCACTTCCAATTTCAAATCCTCTGTACAGTCTGGTATCCTGCACCACAGAGAAAACATCGATATCAACAATAACATAGTCAATGAGAGTTTTCTTATTCCTTGCCTCTTTTCTCCAAATGAATTTTGCACATTTTCATGTTTGAACATGGTGTTAGTAATAACCAGTCCATGTCCTGAGCAGAAATCCCACAGTTGTTTGCCATTATTATTAGCTTTGCTCTTTTCTCCAAATTTTCGCCAAATATTTTTGTATATCTCACAATCACTTCCTACTCTGCTATTTAGATCCCCAACAAGGACCAACTTTTCCTTTTTCATTGTGTCAGTTGCTTTTTCTAAAGCCTCAAAAAATTCCTCCACTTCTACCTTAGTAGAACCTTCTGTTGGACCATAGGCATAAATAAGTCTCATTGTTCAGTTCCCCATTCTGATATTTGCCCGTATCACTCTACTTGAGACTGCTTGCAATTCAAGAAGATTAGCCTCATATTTTGTGTTGAATACTATGGCTAGTCCTTCTTTTCCTTGATTGTCATTGCCTGAATATAACATTTTGTATTTATTGCTCAGAAAGGCCTCACCAGTTTTTGTCTTTTTTGTTTCAGTCACCCCTATTATATCGATCTGGTACTTATCTAATTCCTCAGCTAGCTCCATTTCTTTGCCATTCAGGCTTTTTATGTTGATAATACCAATCTTCAACTCTGGTGATATTGAGTTGGGGTGTGTTTTAATATTTGTTCCAGTAGCTGACTTTTCGCTGGTTCCCTGGGAAAAACAACAGGGGCCTTGTTTAACTGGGCAATGCCCCAGCCGGCATGAAATTTTTTATGTTGTACTATCATTTTCTATATTGGTTTAAGACAATAAGAATACAATTTGGTCGGCTAAATCCCAAATTGCCAGCCCATCCTCGTTCATTCAATATCCAGGTAGATACCCAACAGGGGGCACCACGAGAAGGTGAGGATTGGACATTAGGTCAGAAGCTGTGGTGTTCTCCGCATTCCTTTAAAGGCCATGTGGAGGTCTCCTCTCAGTTATACAGCTTTCACCCTTAAGTACCCTTCTGTCTGAGTCGAGAGTCTAAATGTTTTTTGATCAGGAAAAAAAAAACCTATTCCTCTGAGAGCAAAAGAAAAGAAACATTTTTTCTACTTGCATGAATAATAATCCTGGATAGAAATTTTTCTCTTGTTATGAATTTTTTTATCTCTGAATTGAAACAATTTATGGGTCAGAGCAAAAACTTTTCATCCACAGAAAATAATCTGTCTAAAAAATGCAACCATGTGTGCACACGTACACAGTATGTGTGTCTTCAGATGGAACATTATTTTCTGAGTGAAATTTTTTCCTCAGATCCAGAAATACACACTATGTGTGTGCTCACATGCATGCACACATGTTTTTCAGACAGAGCATTATTTTCTGATAGTGAAATTATTTTCTTCTAACCGAAGCGATTTACCATGACGTAAAAATGTCACTACCTTTGATTAAATCTAATCAAGGAAAAAGAGTAGCCATAGTATATAACACTAAATATGAGGCTAATCTTCTTGAATGGCAGGCACTCTCAAGTAGAGTGATGTGAGCAAATTTCAGAATGGGGAACTGGACTGAGACTTGTTTGTGCCTCTGGTCCCACAGAAGGTTCTACTAAGGTAGAAGTGGAGGAATTTTTTGAAACTTTAGAGAAATCAATTGACAAGGATCAGTTGGTCCTTGTTGAGGATCTAAATAGCAGATTAGGAATTGATTGTCAGATGTAAAGGAATATTTGGAGAAAAGAGCATAGCTAATAATAATGGCAAATACCTGTTGGATTTCTGTTCAGTTCATGGACTGGTTATTAACAACACAATGTTCCAACATAAAAATGTGCCACAAATTCACATGGAGAGAAGAGGCAAGGAATAAGAAAAGTCTCATTGACTATGTTATTGTTGATAGTGATGTTTTTTCCCTGGTGCAAGACACCAAAGTGTACAGAGGATTTGAAATCGGAAGTGATCATCATTTAGTCTTGAGCAGAATAAATTTGAATTTCATGTTGAAAAGGATAACATGTAAGAGTTTTAAAGCGAATAAAATTTGAGCAGCTCTCAGATGTGAATTGTAGACTAAAATACACAAACATTATTCAAGAAAAAATGGAACAGTTTGAGAACAGGAACCAAACTTTGAAGATTTATTTGCACGCCCTAAAGAAAACACTGATTGATTTAGCCAGAGAGGCACGTGATGAAGTTGTCTGCAAGGATAGAAAATCAGAACTCCATGGTGAACACAGAAAGTTAAAGAGGCAGTGAAGGAAAAGAAGAAAGCATATCAAACATTCCTGGTAAATAAGTCAGCTTGTGCCCTTGGAGAATACAAAGACAAATGTAAGAAAGCTAAATACTGTGTGAAATTATCTAAACAAACGTCATGGGAAGACTTTGATAAGAACTTAGAAAATAAATAAACATCAAGAAGGTGGCAAGATATTCTGGAGGTTATTAAAGAACCTCAGAAATGGAGGAAAGAGTGCTGTAAAAGGAATTGGATGACATGAAAACTGGAGAAAAAGATATCTTTGAAGTATGGAGTAATTGCTTCGAAAAATTGCTAAATGAAAGAAACAGTGATAGCACAGTGGTACAAAACACTCAACAGGCATGCAGTCAGGAATACATACTTGAAGTAGAAAAAGCCATCAAAGGCCTGAAATGTGGAAAGGCAGCAGGAGTAGATGATATTTGACCAGAAATGCTCAAGTATGGAGGTATAGAAGTCTTAAAGTAGCTGCACTGCATAGTTCAGAAAGCCTGGACAGAGAAACAAATTCCAGATGATTGGAGCAGAGCTCTCATAGTACCCATATATAAAAAGGGAAATAAAACTGAATGTGCGAATTACAGAGGTATTTCTCTATTGAGTGTTCCTGATAAGATTTATGTTGTACTTGAAAAATGGTTGAGAAAGATTGTGGAAGAAAAGCTTGGTGAAGGACCAAGATGGATTTAGGTCAGATAGAGGCTGTCAGGATCAGATTTTCACTTTACGACAAATAGTTGAGAAATAATGGGAATATAACAAAGATCTGTATTTAAGTTTTGTAGATCTGGAAAAAGCCTATGACAAGGTGCCAAGAGAGAAGCTATTCAAAACGCTATAGTTGTATGGTTTTAGTGGGGCATTATATCAAGCACTACTTAGTCTTCATTTGAGTTGTACGTCAGCAGTTAGAATTAAAGGAAGTACAGGAAGATAGTGTAATGTTAAATCTGGTGTCAGACAAGGATGTACATTAATCCCCTCTATTATTCATTATCTACACGGATCACATTATGAAGGAAAGTGGCATCAAAATTGGAGATGTTAATATCAGGTCTTTGCTTTATGCAGATGATGTTATACTTCTAAATAAATCCACTACAAGTGTGCAAGATTCCTTGACTAAATTGAATAACTGTTGTAATAAATTTGGTACAAAAATTACCAGTAACAAGACAAAGACAATGAAAATAGGCAGAAGCATTGAAAATGTTAAGTAAGTTTGAGCGCGATTAGTAGTTGGAAGAGGCCAATCGTTCGATGCTGTTAGCACACTCTCCCTCGATGAGTCTTTGGACTCCCTGGAGGTGTCAAATAATAATAATAATAATATATCAACTGCATTGTGAATGGAGAACATATACAACAATTTCAGTTACTTAGGCATGATTTTTAGTGAAGGTGGTAAATTAAATATGGAAATAGACAAAAGAATCAACAAAGCTGGTATGGTAGGAAGTCAGCTGAATAAATTTATATGGAACAAGAGAGAAATTAGTGAAAACACTAAATTAGCTGTATACAAGATAGTGTTCAAACCAATTTTAACTTATGGATCTGAGAGCTGGGTCACTAGTCTCTAGTCTTCACTAAAGACTAGAGACTGCAGATATGAGAGTCCTGAGAAAGATTAGGGGCATGAACAGATGTCATCAATATCGTATTAAAAACAAGGATATTAGGAAAGAATTTGACATTGTCAGCATTCAGGAATGCGTTAGCTGAATGCGTTCTTGCCAACAAGAACACTTGTTTGATACAGTAAAAAGTGCCCTAGTAGATAGAAATATAAGATTGATACTGTTGGGGTCTTGACGGGTAACAGTCTGATTTGGAGGAAAATTGTAGATAGAAAGTTAGTAATGATGTAAATTTTTCATGTAGTACTATCATATCCTGCACACTCCTTGAGGATACTTGGCAGGAATTTGATGATGTTGAAGAAATGTTACAGTCGTAAGAGATCAGGGGAGAGTGGCATCTCTGAAAATTGTGTTTTACAAGAATGTAAGGGACGATGATTTTTTTTTTTTTCTTTTTTCTGGGAGAGTGTTGGATGAGTGGGATAGATAGTCCAAGATTATCATGGGTACTTAATCATTGAATGAGTTTAAAGAGAGAGAGAGAGACTGCATTCTCTAATGTTAGTGTTGGCCTCCTGCAAGTGAGTCTTAAAAGTCTGTGTAGACTACTATGTAATAATAATGGCACACTTGCATATTCTTATTCACCCTATTCACAATGTTTGCATTTTGAGTCTGAAATGATTTTTTTTTTTTATTAAGTATAAAGTTTTTTTATAAATTCACAAGTTATTTGAGCAATAGTTTTATGAAAATTCCAAAATTCAGCACTTCATGATTTATTTTGGCTTCTTGCAGTTTTTTTACATAATTACGAACTTGCTCTAACATAAATTGATAACCACTTTTCAAGTAATAACACATGACATTCAGTTTAAACATGGTTGACCCATTAGGAAAGATTGCCTTTCACATAATTTTGGTTAAAATAAATAAATTCAGTGTTTCCAATTTACAAAAAATTTGTAAAATTCAGATGCTAGCATTTTTTTTCTTTTTCTTTGAGAGCATCTTATTTTTTAAAATATAGTCACATATCCAACCATCTGAACCAGGGTCTGGTTCTGTTGGTCTCATCCGTTTACCCCTGTCCGATGCAGTTGTATGTCATGTAGGTTGTAAATCTCTATTAAATTTTTTTTCCCCTCCCTTTGTAATGTTTAGTCATTTGTTCAGGATTGCCTTAAAAGTTGACAGAATTAATAGGAATTGTGCAGTTTTATTAATAGTGATTGACATTTTGCCTTAGGTAGATTGTGTCAGTAATTAGAAGTGGTATTCATGTTTTTTGTAGGTGGAATCTGTGCTGTTTTGTTATACCTATGGCTAGCTTTAAAAGTCTGCCAATCTTTTGTGATAATAGTGCTTAAGAATTTTTTTTTTAAGGGGGGGGTGGCATCAAAACTTGCCAATGGATCTGACAAAATAGCCAGATAATAATTGGGATGTAAATCTTGTCATGAAATTGTATCCATAAATGGATTT
This sequence comes from Typopeltis vanoorti, assembly GCF_054136105.1. NCBI lineage: Eukaryota > Metazoa > Arthropoda > Arachnida > Uropygi > Thelyphonidae > Typopeltis > Typopeltis vanoorti. The sequence goes on along the minus strand of NC_143565.1, from coordinate 20,214,966 downwards.
TTTGAGCTTTAAGTATTTGAAATTTGTTCTGAATTATATTATCAGCGACACACGAGAATGCAGTTAGAATTGTACTTCAGAAAAAGGATGTTGTTATTGCATGTTTACAAAAGAAGGAATAAGTAATGAAGTTGAAATCATGAAAGAGAAATGTTTTTAGCTTCTATCCTGTTTGTTGATAAGCAAATCATTGATTATTTTAATAAAAGTTTATCAAAATTATTGAGTAATTCAGAAAATCAAGTTTTGTAATAGATTAACAGAAGAAATTATCTGATGAAATGATCTTGAAGTAGTTTGCAATGACTTCAACAAGTTGGCACAAATTTTGGTCAAGATGTAGAAAAATCTGCACCTTTTCTCATTATATTTTAATTAATTTAGGGACTGCATAGTCCTATGTAAAACTTGCTCTTGGACTGCATATCCCTTGGCAACCATACATACAGCATAGCTGTTTTTAGCTTAACAGGAAATTTATATAAAATGATAAAGTTGTTAAAATTTGCACCTTTTCTCATTATATTTTAATTAATTTAAGGACTGCATAGTCCTATATAAATATTTTAATTAATTTAGGGACTGCATAGTCCTATGTAAAACTTGCTCTTGGACTGCATATCCCTTGGCAACCATACATACAGCATAGCTGTTTTTAGCTTAACAGGAAATTTATATAAAATGATAAAGTTGTTAAAATTTGCACCTTTTCTCATTATATTTTAATTAATTTAAGGACTGCATAGTCCTATATAAAACTTGGTCTTGGACTGCATATCCCTTGGCAACCATGCATATGTGATAGCTGTATGCTGTTAAGCTAAAATTTTTAGCTTGACATGAAATTTATACAAAATGATAAAGTTAGTGATGTGTGTGTGTGTGGAATAAGTGGACTTCATCAACATTGTCTTTGGTGCCAGTTTCATATATGTATATTACCGTTTTCATCCCATCATAACCACAATGTTCAGCGCATTTTTTGTGAAAATCTTTTACAACAGTAGTAAACTCATTTCTCACAATAACATGTCTGCATGTTTTGCACTCATTAATATAATGATAAAAATTACAGAATGACATGCTCAAAGGCTGGTCAATATATGGTGCATTAAGGCCCATGGAACAATTGTCAGTCCTCTGGTAATAATATTTGATATACTCATATATTTTACCATTATGCATCGTTGATCACTCATCTTTTCCTGAATGTGCTGTGGTAAAAGTTAGCATCCTAGCAATTAAATCATGCCCCACTTGGAACTGAGACATTAATCACTGTTGTAAGAATACATATAATCTTGGCTGCTTTGAATCTTTTGTTGTAACAGTTATACACTTATGACTTTTTTTTTTTCTTTTTTGTCTCTTTCCAGATTGCTTCAGTATGGAATACTAATCCCGACCTTGTTATATCTTCAGTGTCACTGTTATCTGAATTTCTCTCGAACTGTTCTGTTTCCTATGTAACAAATACCACATGCAGTGAATTTCATAGACACCTGAGTTTTTATCATTGATTGTAACAGGCTATTGGATATTAACCACTTTACTGGCCATTAAAGATCAAATACGTGCTCTCAAAAACTTCGTATCCATCATAAATTTCAATATAATATCAGTGGTATTACAATTTTAATATGCACTTTGCATCCATGGAAATGTGGACATATATATATATATATATATCCTGGCCAGTAGCATGGTTAAGGCCACTTTATTTCCCTATATTTTTTTCATATATGTACTAATTTATCTGCTCTTTATATATGGGACTATCTGAGTACCTTATTTGTGAGTTTGATATTGATCATTTTGTTGCTGGTTAGCTTAATATTCTTTGTATTGAACAGCATTATAGCCATTTCTATCATGATGCCTTTAATATATAGTGCTGTTTCTGTATTATATCTCTTTGTCACTTCATATTGCATATGCTCTGCCTTATAGAATCTACAAGTAGGTGTCTTCTCATTTTATTTTCATTTTCTCTCTCTATATATATAGCATATGTTTATCTATTTTGGTAGAAAATAGTGACAATTTCAACAGTATTTTACCCTGAGGTTTGTAAACTTAAATCTGTGATGCAGCTAGTTAAAGTATATATTATTCAGGTGAACATCCATTGGTCTTCGTGCATTCCTGCCCACACTAAAAAAAAATTAAATTAATCTATATAATTTTTTTGGCCACACATGGTAATTAGATAGTACTTATTTCTTGAAGGACTTAACGTGAAGTTTTATCAGCTGTGGTGGGCTGAACTTTTGGCTAGGCCTTCCTTCTGTTCATTCATTTGGGAATCAGATGTGGAAAAACACATTATTGAGAGTTTGTGATAACTTTGTTGACCTAGAGGTTAACAAAGCAGTTTTTAACCTCTAGGCACATTTAGGGAATGATTCACCATTTCCAGGCCAGTTTAGATTAGTAGAAATTAGTTTGTTGAGAAATTCCTGGAATTTTTCGCTTGAGATTGCAGTTTTCCCATTATGTAGTACAGTCATCCCTCGACTTACGTCCGTGATCCCATAATGGAATAAATAACATTTTAGACTACACTTTCGAACAAGGCGCAACAGCGCATTAAGCGACAACCTCCCTCAGCAATCGGCATGTGGCTTCAACAGTTCCTCTGTTTTTCTGTTTGAAAAATAGGTTATTTGTGTATTTATCGTTAAATATTTTGTGATGTTTTGTGCAACATGGCCCCTACACACCCAATTAAAAAACCTAGTGAAGAATCACAGAAAAAGAGGTGAGCAAATGATCTTGAAACAAAGTTGCAAGGTCAATGATAGGGATGAAGCAATGACAAGGTCCTATAGGTGATTAGAAAAGCTATTTCCATCATGCATAGAGGACCTGAGCCAAAAGCGTATACCTGTTAGCACTATGACCATAACTGCTAAGGCACTAAGTCTCTTCAACATGTTGAAAGAGAAAGCATTACGACTACGAATTCAACACTTCTTCCAGTTGGTTCATGAGATTAAAGTAGCGTTTTGCACTGCATAATGTGAAAATGTATGGTGAATCTACAAGTTCCTATGAGAAGGCTGCCAAGGAATTTGTGGGGAAATGGGTTAAAATTATTACGGAGGAAAATTATTTGCCACAGCAAATATTTAATATGGATGAGACCTCCTTGTTTCGGAAAAAAGTGCCGAGCAGACAATTCATCCACAAAAGCTAAAATCTTTGCCTGGTTTCAAAGCTCTTAAAGACCATTTTATGATTCTGTTAGGGGATAATGTGGCTGAAGCCTTGAAAAACATTAGGAAGCATATTCTAGTTCATTAGTGGAGATATAAGAAGCCGTGGATGACTCAAAAATTGTTTGCAGGTGCCTTAATCAATTGTAATGCGAGTGAAATGGAACGCCATTGTGTGAAAGAAAATGTAGAATTTAAAATTTTATAATTCTAGATAATGCTCTGGGTAATCTCTCTTATATCAGTGATCTTCACCAAGTTCAAGGTTATGTTTTGCCCTCCAAACATTACTCCATTGACCCAGTCAATGGATCAGGGAGTTCTTGTAGTGTTTAAGGATTATTATCTATAAGGAGAATTTTTTCACAAACCATTTCTGCTACTGAAAGAAACGACCCGACTCTCATGCAATTCTGGAAAGCATTCAATATTTATCATGCTATTAAAAATATTGCTGTAGTTTGAGATGAAGTGATCTCTCAATGTATGAGTGGCATATGGAAAAAGACATTAAAAAAGGTTTGGACATGATTTTTGAAGTTTTAAAAAAATGAAGACCTCTGTAAATTTAGTGAAGAAATAGTGGGCCTAGCAAACAATCTGAATCTTGAAGTGAATGATGACGACATAATTCAAGTCATAGAAAGTGCCCTTGAAAAGTTGACCAACAAAGAATTGGTCAAACTGGAGGAACAACATGTTGCAGAAGAGGAAAAAAGAGAAAACAAGGAGAGGTCGTTAAACAATTCACAGTGAAGCCTTGCAAAAATGTTCTCTGCAGTTAACGATGTTCTCAAAATAGTTGAAGAGATGGACCCCAATGTTGGATGCTAATTATTAGTAGAAAGGAAAGTACATGATGCATTTGCTTGCTATAAACAAATTTATGATGAAAAGAAGTAGAGGAATAAGCAAAACACATTGGACATTTTCATCAAAAAAAAAAAAGTTACACCAGAAGAGCCACAGCCTGGTGATTGTGGAAGAAGATTTGGATGATTATTCTCCTATTTTATAGTGACAGTAACGCAGAGTACAGTTTTATAATAAGGTTTAAAAATCATCATCAAATTCCTGACATGTACCCTCAAGGAGTGTACAGGATATGATAGTACTACATGAAAAATTTATGTCATTACTAACTTCCTATCTACAATTTTCCTCCAAATCAGTCTCTTACTTGTCAAGACTCCAACATTATCAGATCTTGTATTTCTATTGCCTAAGGCACTTTGTACCATATCAGTCCACTTGGTCTTCCTCTGGGTCGTTTTCCTGCCAACCTGAAGAACACTTGTTTTGCTAATCTTTCCTCTCCCATTCTGTTTAAGTGACCATACCACCTGAGATTAGCTCTGCTAACACATTCTTGGATGCTGACAATGTCAAGTTCTTTACTAATATCCTCGTTTTTAATATGATATTGCCATTGATGCCATCTGTTCACGCTTTTAATCTTTCTCAGGACTCTCATATCTGCAGTCTCCAGTCTTTGGTCAAGTGTTTTACTTCTGACCCAGCTCTCAGATCCATTAGTTCAAACTGGTTTGAACACAGTCTTCTAATTTAGTGTTCCGACTAATTTCTCTCTTATTCCATATGAAATTATTCAATTGACTGCCTACCATACCAGCTTTGTTGATGCTGTTGTCTATTTCCATATTTAATTTACCATTTTCGGTAAAAAATCATGCCTAAGTAGCTGATATGTTTTACTTGTTCCACAGGTTCCCCGTTCACAACACAGTTAACATTTTCAACAATTTTACCTATTTTCGTTGTCTTTGTCTTTTTACTGCTGACCTTCATACCATATGTATTACAACAGTTATTCAATTTAGTCAGGGAATCTTGCAAACTTGTAGCGGATTTATTTAGAAGTATAACATTGTCCGCATAAAGCAAAGAGCAGACATTATATTCCCATGCTTTCTCAACTATTTGTCGTAAAGTGAAGATGTGATCCTGACAGACTCTATTTAGCCTGAATCCAGCTTGTTCTTCACCAAGATTTCCTTCCAAAATTCTTCTCAATTGTTTCTCAAATATACTTGTATAGATCTTCCAGGAACACTCAATATGGAAATACCTCTGTAATTCTCACATTCAGTTTTATTTTCCTTTTTATATATGGGTACTATTAGAGCTCTACTCCGATCATCGGGAATTCTTCCCTCTGTCCAGGCTTTCTGAACTATGCATTGCAGCCACTGTAAGACTTTTATACCACCATACTTAAGCATTTCTGGTCAAATATCTACTCCTGCTGCCTTTCCACATCTCAAGCCTTTGATGACTTTTACTACTTCAAGTATGGATATGTATTCCTGACTATGCCTGTTGAGTGTTTTTTACAATTGTGCTATCACTGCTTGTTTCATTTAGCAATTTTTTGAAGTAATTACTCCATACTTCAATGATATATTTTTCTCCAGTTTTCATGTCATCTTTATCATCTCTAACTCCTTTTACAGCACTGTTTTTCTCCATTTCTAAGCTTCTTCAACAACCTTCAGAATATCTTGCCACTTTCTTGATATTTATTTTCTATGTTCTTGCCAAATCCTCCCATGACTTTTGTTTAGCTAATTTTACACAGTGTTTAGCTTTCTTGCATTTGTCTCTGTATTCTCTAAGAACACAAGCTGACTCATTTGCCAGAAATTTTTGATATGCTTTCTTCTTTTCCTTCACTGCCTCTTTAACTTCCTGTGTCCACAATGGAGTTCTGATTTTTCTATACTTGCAGACAACCTCACCACATGCCTCTCTGGCTGAATCAATCATGGTTTTCTTCAAGGCCTGCTACTGAATCTCCAAAGTTTGGTTTCTGTTCTCAAACTCTTTAATTTTTTGTTCAATAATATTTGTGTATTTTAGTCTTCAGTTCACATCTGAGAGCTGCTAACTTTTATTCGCTTTAAAACTTTCTTACATGTTATTTTTTTCAATATGAAATTCAATTTTATCCTGCTCAAGACTAAATAGTGATCGCTTCCAATTTCAAATCCTCTGTACAGTCTGGTGTCCTGCACCACGGAGAAAACATCGATATCAACAATAACATAGTCAATGAGAGTTTTCTTATTCCTTGCCTCTTCTCTCCATGTCAGTTTGTTCACATTTTTATGTTGTAACATGGTGTTAATAATAACCAGTCCATGTCCTGAGCAGAATTCCATCAGATATTTGCCATTATTATTAGCTTTGCTCTTTTCTCCAAATTTTCCCCAAATATTTTTGTATGTCTGAATTATTTCCTACTCTGCTATTTAGATTCCCAACAAAGACCAACTTTTCCTTTTTCATTGTGTCAGTTGCTTTTTCTAAAGCCTCAAAAAATTCCTCCACTTCTACCTTAGTAGAACCTTCTGTGGGACCATAGGCACAAATAAGTCTCATTGTCCAGTTTCCCATTCTCATATTTGCCCACATCACTCTACTTGAGACTGCTTGCTATTCAAGAAGATTAGCCTCGTATTTTGTGTTGAATACTAAGGCTACTGATTCTTTTCCTTGATTGTCATTGCCTGAATATAACATTTTGTATTTATTGCTCAGAAAGTTCTCACCAGTTTTTGTCTTTTTTGTTTCAGTCATCCCTATTATGATCTGGTACTTATCTAATTCTTCAGCTAGCTCCATTTCTTTGCCATTCAGGCTTCTTATGTTGATAGTACCGATCTTTAACTCTGGTGATGTTGACCAGAGTTAAAGATCGGTACTATTGGAGTGTGCTTTCAGATTTGTTCCAGTAGCTGACTTTTCGCTGTTCACCCTGTTTCCCTGGCGAAAACAACGATGGCCTTGTTTAACTGGGCGACGCCCCAGCCAGTGTGAAATTTTTTATGTTGTACCATCATTTTCTATATTGGTTTAAGACAATAAGAATACAATTTGGTCGGCTAAATCCCAAATTTCCAGCCCATCCTCTTTCATTCAATATCCAGGTAGGATATTCATTCAGTATTCAATATTCAATAACAGGGGGCACCACGAGAAGGTGAAGATTGGACATTAGGTCAGAAGCTGTGGTTGTTCTCCCCATTCCTTTAAAGGCTATGTGGAGGACTCCTCCCAGTTATACAGCTCTGACCCCTCAGCACCCCAAGTTTAAAAATTAAAATGTTACTGTTATATGTCCCTAATCCCTATAACTCTGTTGATTTACTATATCGACTTACATCCTGCCGGATGGAACAGAACCCCCGACGTAAGTTGAGGGATGACTGTACTAGCAACTTTGACAAATGCCTGACTATGTTAGTCATTGAATCCCTTTCATCACAGGATACTCTCACTGTTTAATGCACTTAAAACCAGGATCCAAATGAAGCCGTTCACAGAAATAGCGAACGGATGCCCTAATAAAAACAACTGTTTATGTGTAACAGTACTGTACAGACATTTTATCATGAATGACAGCAGAATTTGAAAATGATTCTACATAATCATAGTGAGTTTTGTTTGCAATTAAATCTAATGAATTAGAGAAATTATGAATCAAGCATAGTGATGTATCTGCACACATTGAGGTGTAGGGATAACAATATTATCACATATTAAATTAAAAATATTTTAGATACTAAGGAGTAAAAGATATTAGAGTAGTAACTCCTTAGATCTTATTCAGAGAATGTGGTGAGGCCATATAGTCTGACATCTCGATGTATACACCAGTGGCCCATTTAGTTTGGGTGTGCTGTCATGTGGCTTAAGCAACCTACACAAAAAATTCACATCAATTTGACCATAAGAATGCCTTTTTATTGATGTATGAAATTTAAGAGGGCATAGCACATCAGTGCTCATTTTAATTGGTCCAATGCAATTAATTTTAAGATAACTTTGAATACTTTAATTTATCAAAATTAAATTATATTATATTAAAATTAATATAATTTTAAATATGGAAAGCATAAAGGTCTAATGAATAATAGCTATTCTTCGCATGCACCGCTTATGTGAGAAGCGCAAAGGATTTAAGCTTCGTGGCACGATTAGATTATCCTTGTTGTTCTTTGCAAAAACAATTTATTGTTTTTCTGGATTGAAACAAAGAAAGGCTGAAATAACCCGTTTTACTTATTTGCACACAAGTTTCAATCTCCTTTGACTATAACCTTACAATACGTGAAAACTCTGTCAGAACATGGGAAGTTCAGTAGATCGTAACACGTCTATATCGGTGTCATAAACGTGAGTTCACAGTTCATGTACATAAAACAGATGAAATGCAGAAAACAAAAACAGCAACTCATGACAATATTCTGTTGGATGAGTTGGCATGATAATCAAACATAGTCGTTGGTTTCTGGGTGCTATTGTCTCAGCACATGTCCTGCCTCACCTTCTGGACTGTTTATAACTACTGGAACACTAAGAATTTGACCTGCTGCACCATCTGTATATCTGTTTAAAGGCTTCATATTTGTGACTTCCCACCTGGGCTATTAATGCAAATATGATGCAATGTTTATGCATTGAAAAGTATTTATAAAGCATTAGTGTATTGTATTTAATTTTAAGAATCATACAAAGCCAGGAAACAATTAGGAGGATTTTTTTTTTTTTTTTTTTTGCAATTATTCTTTAACAGGAATAATTGCAAAAATGTAATATTGGTGATGTTGCTATTTCCATGGGTGTGCACCACACATCTGGAATATAATCCCTGACATTCATAATTCAGCCTTTGGTTTACCAGTGGCATATGGAATATTGTAGGATGACTCATGTCTGACATAGTCACTAGATCAGCCGAATAATACAAAATTGTCTTAAAAAGAAATTTGAAAAACTAGCACAAGAAGAATTAAATCCTTTGAATAAGATGTTACATTCTGCTTTTGTGAGAAGGCAGCATGAAGAGAGGCTAACAACTACTAAATATACTGATACACAATCAGTATATTTTCTTTTTCTTACTAACTCAAGCAACTGAATCCATTTAATCACCATTATTCAAGTGAAAAATCTAGTCCTCATGCCCTTGCTAACCACACTCTTACCCAACTTCCAGGGATGATCTCTTGTTCTATCCCCTCTAGCCAAGTCCTGAAACATTTCCCATGTGGCAATCCTAAAATCCTTTGAATAACTTAAATGTTTATATCTCCCCTTTTTTGCCTATCAACCAATTTTTGAAATTTACAGACCACTTGTCATCTTGGTCACTCGTCTCTGGAACCTCTCCACTTCATTCTCAAGAAACCCAGATGACCAGACCTGAGCACAGTAATCCAGATTTGGTCGTATCAAGGCTTTATAAAGAAGACTGATAATTCCTTTATTTCTGCTTGTTAGCATGTTCTTCAATAACCAAGTAATCCTGTTAGCTGCCCTGGCTACTTTAGCAATATGCCCTCTAAGCTTCAACCCTATCTACTACTATCCCCAAATCCCTGACTTTATCAATTTCCTGGACTACAGTTCCTCAATGAGGTACATAGCTCATAATCTTTGTATCCCAAAATGCATAACCTTTTGCTTTTCCACATTAAATTGACATCCATTATATTTTTCCCATGCAGTTAGCCTATTTAAATCATCCAACGAGGTCTCTGCGTCACCTTGATTACCTATTACCCAACTTTGCATCATCGACAAACAACTGAATATCTCTCTTCAAATTATTTCCTGTATAATTTAGGTACAAATTAAACAGCATTGGTCCAAGCACAGAGTCCTGTGGTACACCACTAGTCACCTGCTTTCTGGATTCGGCTCTTCTGTATATACTACTTTTTTGGTATTTTTCCATAAGAAACCTTTTTATCCATATCACCAGCTTCATATCCATCCCCATTTGTTGCAGTTTGCCTAACAGAGTTCCATGTGGTATCTTATCAGATGCCTTTACAAAATTCAGCAGTATCGTTTAGCCATTCATTCTTTTATCCAAATCAGCTTTCAATCTATTATAAAAAGTTGGGTAATAGGTAATCAGTATCTTAGGAGTGGTGACGGTATAACTTATCTTTCACAAAGTCTTGCCATCCCTTCATATTCTTATCCAGCCATTCCTGACTCTTTTTGACCAACTTTTCCAGTATGTTTATCACCACTCCTAAGATACTGATTGGTCTATAATTTGCTATCATAGACTTAAATCCTCCTTTATGCAAATGAATTATCTTGCCCTTCTTCCACTCTCTTGGGACTTTACCAGAGCTGGTTAAGTTAAACAGCCTAGTTAAATGCATCATCAATTATCCTGCACATTCTCTTAAAATGTTAGCCGATATCCCATCCAATCTCCAGCTGTATATTTGCATTCAGATTCTACAATATCCTAAGTACATCCAATTCATCAACCATTGTTCTCACACTAGTCCATGTCACCTCTTGTCATAACAGCATATATCATCACTTGGATGATATACCCTTGCAAAATGGTCACTCAGTAGCTCAACAATTTCATCTGTGTCTCTTACTTCTTTACCATCTGAACTCATTAAAGTTATCCATCCATAGACATTCTTTCTCCTACTTGCCCTATAATGAAAAAACTCTTTTGGATTTCCTTTTGCCTGCTCTGCTGACTTCTTCTCATAATCTGATTTTGCCTTCCTTACCATGCTGATCACCTTTCTCCTTATATATATATATGCTCCACAACATTTTTTTTTTCAACTAGCTTAATGATACTACTTATCGGGGGCGAATGCTGGTCTTGAAATTCACGCTTGCTCGTTATCATTCAGGGAGTGAGGGGTGTGATTGAAGTCTGATTAGCGGAATAATGAATTACTGACTATTTAAAACTATATATTTAGAAATTTATGTACATTTAATCATACAAAAACAACATTTATTTTACAAATCATATTCTATCTTTTTCAATTTAGCTATTTGAATACAAATTCTACCCTATGGTTCTTCTTTATGAACTGGTCAATAACATCGCCGTAAAAAGTTGGTTGTAACTTAATTTTCCCAAGCAACATGCACACTTGTAAAGGCTGGCTGAAGCTCACTGGCTAGAACTACTCTGACTGCATATGGCCTGTGTTTAAGACGGCGTGAAGGGAGCGGAAATGACTATGCATGTGCATGAAATCACAGTGCTGCAGTGAAGACCTGGAAGCTCCGACAACCGAGCAAGCCAAGGTAGCTTTGACGAGATGAGCAAGTATCGGCCTTCGATACACAATGCAAAGCTCAATTATTGCCATGCAAGCTTAAGGCGTCTTCTGTCTACAAAAATAAAAGCCTAAATTGAGAGGATCAAAGAGGGTGGCTCACGTGTTAGTGTTTCGTGTATTATTGATGGTAAATTGTGAATTTGATTTCAATCAAAGGTGAGTTAGCCGATCTCATACGGAAGTAGCAGGGTTTTTTCTCCCGAAAACTCGGGTTTTTCATCCAGCATACAGACAAATCGGCCCTTCAGAACACACGCAATTTACAGACAAAAAATACTAGTTGTGGTAGTGGTGGAGGTGGGCAGTTGATGGAGATGATTCGTAAGAGGTTCGGTGTAGTGGTTGAGACAGTTGCAGGTGTCCTCCCGCGATGAGTCTTCAGATTCCTTGGAGGTGTCACGAATAATAATAATAAATGGAATGCTTATAAATGCATGCATTTATTAACAAATAAATATTAATTCTTTCTCAAGTAATGAGCTTGCGCAGCAAGCATGGAGAATTTGCCCCTGCTACTCATTCATCTAACTCCTAACCCTTCTGACCTTGAGTATACAGAATGATAGTGCTTCCTCTAGATATCCCTTGACTATTTCCCATGAACTGTGAACATCCTTCCCTTGCAGATCTTTATGCCATGGTACTGTTTCAAGCTGCCTCCTAAGTGTACCGTGACCACCTGCCTTGTAATTCCACATATACCCCTTCTTAACTGGAATTTCTACATGTTTTACTACTTTCCAAGTTAAGACCATATGATCGTTTTTTCCAATTGAAGGCAATGTTATCGACAGGTCTTCTGATCCTATAACCAGATCCAACACCCCCAAGTTCTCTTTGTCACATTCTCTTATCTCTCAATAAGTATAAATTCTGTTTTCTTCCTGCCATGTGATCTTTCCTCCATCCAACCCATGGCAACTTCAACTCTGAAGTTGAAGTCTTCCCCCCTAATAATTACTCAATTTGTACTCATTGTTCTAATTTGCTGATATCTTCCACATCATCTCTGCACCCTCTGGCCTTTAGCAGCAACCAATTTTATATTGGTTGATGCTAAAGGCCAGAGGGTACAGAGATGATGTGGAAGATATGCATCCTATCTACTCTATCCTTCTTGAAAATCCTAAATCCATCACATTCTGTTCCTGTAACTACATCAGCTGCTGTTAGCCAAGTCCCATTAATGCCTATAATGTTTGGTGAGGTTGCACAAACCAGTTCTGCCAAAAGCTCCTCTCTCTCTTATTTTTGATGCTTCTAGCATCATATATGGAAACTAGCATCTCTTAGGCCTCCAGCCATCTTTACATCCTGAATTGACCCCCATTGAATATTGTTGCCTGAGAGACTAGATTCTGCATTTTTTGTTCATTCATACACTCATTTGCTTCATGGTGGATTTTCACATGCATGCTCATCTGCATCCACCCTGATTTCTTTAGTTTTCCTGAGTTTGTGCTTCCACTCTGTGAGTGAACAAAGCCCTCTCAAGACACCTAACTCTGAATCCATTTAAGTGCAGCCTATCAGCATTGTACAAATATTTCCATCCATCAAACTCAGGCCATAATGACGTAGTGCACAAACTCTACATCATTCTTTCTGTACAACTTGCATGTTGATTCATTATCTTTCATTGCCTTCTTTCTCAGTTCACCTCTATCATAGTTATCAGTAGACTCATAGAGTTCACTCTCTTGCTCTTCTTTTTCACTTCTTCCAATAACACTTTCACACCCTTCTTCATACAATACTTCTCACCTCTTAGGTCATTAGTTCTAGCCAGAACAATGAACTCTTCCATGAATAGTAGTACTGAAGGTCTATAAAATATGGCATGATGGATAAGCAAAAATATTTGACAAGTTTTATGAAAGGCATACTTGAGATTCAAGAGAGGATCCCATTCATGAATAAACTGATTGAAAGACCTTTGCTTCTGACAAAAAAAAAAAAAAAAAAAAAAGATAATTTATGTATTAGACACCTGATCATACCAAGTGTTTGTGGTCTGTTTAAGGTCAATAAAGAATGTGCTGCTGATGTCCAATATGAAATGGATTCATTGGCCTGCAGTCTGGACAATATTGGAAAAATCTTATCTTACACAAAAAGATCTTCAGGGATTTCAAATGGTAAAAAAAAAAATTAAAACCCAATGATATGGCTTGCTTCGATATAGTGATTCACTTCACAAATGTGCCTAGAGAAGGAACAACTGATTTGTTACAGGAACTAATTCCCAATGCAGTCACTTCTTCCAGTGTAGTTTGAATAACACTTTTCTGATATCTGATTCGTGTATATACGAAGAGAAGGATCTGGCTATGGGTTCCATCGTATCATCTCGCTAACCATCTTCTATGTGGATTCTTTGAGCAATAGGCACTATTTAATTAAAATATATAGTAAAAAAAATGCACAGATGAGATTTTCATAATTTAGTCATAACCAAATATGTTCACCAAATATCTTAACCAGTTGCATCCAAGTTTGTTTACACTTAGCCAGAGGATAACAGATCACTGCTTCAGTTACATTCATAACTTAACTTAGAAAGTAAAGTTATGAATGTATAGAAAAAAAAACAAACATATGAGAAGATACATGTAGAATCACATCATCACTCTGCACAGGAGGAGGTAGGTCATGCAAATTCTAAGAAGTAGAGCATATGCCATCTTAAGTTGCATAGAAAATAACACAGTAAGTGTTTCGCATTAAAGCATCATGACTAGAAGTTGTGATGAGTATGATCCTGATTTACTACAAAAGAATATTAAGCCATATATGTGTGCTGATTAGTATCATCTTCCTATATAACAAATGCCACATGTACTTATTGTTCATGTGGCATTTATTACATAGGAAGACACCATATGGGAGAAATTCACAGGTATTAAGAGATATTGAAAAAATAATAATAATGAAAGGTCAGAATCAACATACCATAATTTGAACAACAATAAAAAAACGTTCTGGGAAGAGACAAAAATGTCTTGTAGTGTGTGCAACATTACCAATTACACTGAAAGATTCAAAGAAGCAGCAGTGATATGACACTGCAGAAATCAGGGGATGCGACACTTTTCTATGGTTTACACTTATCAAGGAATTTAGCATGAATGGTGGGAGAGACTATGTCAAACTTACTGAAAAATAAAATGTGTATGTAGCATGAGTCACTTGTTTCTGGACATGAACTGTAAAAAATAATTTTTCTTCCTCAATGGATTTATATTTTTATGCTTATTTAGTTTAACATATATTATTTCTTATTTACAGTTACCATTTAATGAACAAACTTGTAATGAAGATCCCAAAGAAACTATTCATAATAAAATTGCTAAATGTCTTAAAAATGACCTTTAATGTGGAAAAATAAACAGACTTTATTTTATCATGGAAACACCAAAGGCAGCTTAAATGATTTCAGATTTCTTAATATTTAAAACAACATTTATACTACCATTAACTTTTGTGCAATACTTGTTGACTGATTTTGTATCAATAAAGACCTGTATTTCTTACATTTCATTGACAATTGTAGCTATTGTCGTTAGGGAATATCAATTGTAAAGAAATTAACAACTGAAAAATACAGATAAAAGCAATATGGATTGCCTACATAGTAGTCGGACTGATTTGTTCTAATACAGAGCAGAACATAATATAAGTTTCTTAAAAGGGACTGACAAAATTCCTTGATGTGAATCAAGTTATGTCTTGATGACTTAACTTAGGGCATCATAGCTTTCTTTAAAAAATAGTTTCTTAAATTTAAATTGGATTTGAATAATAGTTTTTTGCCAGTTAATCCTGTCTTTCATCTCGATGGGATGTAGTGATTCCATATTTTTGTGTCTGAAGGAGACTGTAACTGTGGTAGCCATGATGATGCCTTGGCATTAGAGTGAACTGAGTTTTAATCCTGCATGCATGCATTTATCTAGGATGCAAAGAACTCTTTTAAGCTAGAGATTAGTCAGGATACTTGAATTTTTCATCTGCAAAACAGGCAAATGAGCTAAAAGACTCACAGTTAGACAATATTTTTGCCTCATTGCCTTAGTCACTTCAGCTGTAATTTCAAACAACTCAACAAAACTTCTGTACTGTTGTAAAATAATAATAATTAAGGACGATGATGAAGCCTTAAGGTATACTTTAAACTTAAACAATAAATTCTCTGTTCATTCTCCAGAATTAGATTAATTCTTTTATGAAATTAACAGTAGGAATTTGTTTTGCATGATTTAATCTATAAATGTGAAGTACATCAGTACTCTTGAGTGGGCCAAAAGTTAGAAAATTATTGATATTTCTTTCGAAAGATTGAAGATTATAGTTCCTGAAAAATGTAGCTGAAGGAAACTTGTTTGCAGATTCTACAAAACATGTCTTTCCAAGAATGAATGAGTGGTTAACATGGTATGATTAATTTTATTATTATTTCCATTTATATGAATTCCACCTGAAAAAATTTTGTACACCTATTATGCATCAGTATCATGAGTGGCGGCAAGGAAGGCAACAGGAAACCACCTTGCTCATAGTCACTTCCCTAGTATGGTAGCATTGCTGCCCCTACCATCCATATAGATGAAAGGAAATCATTCCATTCCATCATGAGTGGACTAATGGTTAGATAATCAGAAATTCTGCTCTAGAGATCAGAGCCTTCAACAAATAGGGTAATGGTCTTGCACTGTATTCTACAAATCATCTATCACTTAAAAGACATTAATACTCAGTGAGATTTGTATTCCACCTTTAGGTTGGAGAGTGCTATCCACTTGGCAATGTCAGACTGAAGGCAGGTGCTTCTTTCGTTGTATGTATAATAGTTCATGATTATGTTGCCTGCATTTGAAGCATTGAGAATAAAGAAACATTGTCCATTCAAAATAATGAAGTTTCAAGAATGATTAAGTTTTTTTTTTTAATAAATATATAAAATCACTTAAATGCCATGTATGGGCAAGTGCGGAAGTGTTTCTTGACCTGAAAGGTATAGTCCTAGGGAATCAGTGAGCAGGGATGTTCCAGAGAAAAAGAGGAGAATGAGTTGTTTTGGTAAGTTTGCAGCTGAACTGCATATGGATGTTTACCAGCAGCTGCTATTTTTTTTCTCTCTTGCTTAGAGGGAATGATAGTTGCTAGTTTGATATATACACAGTGATTTCTCAGTTATCCAGTTGTGTTGAGAAATTAATTTGCTGACCACTTAAATGGTTATGTTTAATTGAATATAGTTTCATGGTACTTCATCAGGAGTCAGTTGACACATCAACCCATTTAAGGGTTTATTAATTGATTGTTTATTTGATGGACAGGTAGTTGTGAGATTACAAGGTGTACATGCAGTATATCTATATACACACCTTTACATACTGTATATCAATATACAGATATATGCTATTTATTTTATTGTAAAAATAACCACTTTTTTTCTTTTTTCTAATTAACCTGTTAAGCATATAAACATTTATCTCTTCATAGTGACAGTTTTAAAGGACTGCTTTCCATTTAAGTTTATTCATGTTGAATGCATAAATGCATATAAAGATGAGATCTGCACAGCAGGCTAAAATTGTGTATTGTGTTTATATAGCTTTTGTTAAAAAAATAAACTAAGAGCTTAGCTCTTTAAGATATAGCCAGATATTGTAACCTGCATGCCATACAAGATTTGTCATTTCAAAATGTATAATTATATGCTTAAGCATTATTCCAGCAGTAAAGATCCACCTTACTGGACACAAAACATAACATAGTGATTATGATCTAAAAGAAATTTGTATAGAATATAGATATTTAGAATAAAATTCTTATATTTTTGGAAATATTGAGTACTTTATACAAGCAGTAGTTGTCTAAAATGATAAATCAATCAGACTTTCATGTTTGTTTAGTATATAGCACACAGAACAAACTAGTGCATTTTGTGAGTAAAGAATTATGTCCTTACAATATTTTATTATATCCAATTTTATTATATTCAGTTATATCATATTTCAGATGATTGGCATTTCTGGTAGAACAGACTTGTAAAGCAGTAATTATCTGCTGATGCAGCTGAGCTACAGCCTTCCCCTGCATTTAGTACATGAATCCTTCATGTTTGTACAATATATATGAAGCAGAAAAAGTGTATCTTACTCCCACAGCTGGAAACAACTGATCTAAAATGCCATATGTTATGATGGAACTCACTCATCCAGTCTATCTTTGTTTGGAATTGCACATTCATAACAGATTTCATATTACAGCAAATTTGGGTTCTTTCTCTTGTTGCTTTGGCTCAATGCTCAATCATCAAAACTAAAGTTGAAGCACATTGTTTGTTCAGATTGGGAATGTTATTTTGTTAGTGGCAATTTTGTTGTTCATGCTACAGTTGGAATTCAGAAACACTGTAAGTTTCATCATACACTAACTTCTAGAACTGTCTATACACACACACACACATGTGCATGCTTGGAAAGAAGTCAATGGATATCATAGTGTGAGGAACAAACAACCATGGCACCCACCTTCATAATATGTAGAACCTTTTACTGTGATGACTGCAACAGTTCTATGGTGTATATAATGAGGTCCTGGATTGATGGGGCAGACGTCCCTTTACCTCACCTGATGCTCAAGTTCATCCTGCAGATGTTCATTAGGAGATCAGAGCTCTGTTAAGGCCAATCAAGTATGGTGACATATTCACAAACCATGCAGTTACAGCAGCAGCCTTATGACATGGTGCATTGTCTTGCTGAAAGAGATGCTCAGTTCCATAGAAGCGCCACAAAATAGAAAACATTGCATTGTCCATAATGTTCAGATACTCTTGGAGTTCAGTGTTCGTGGCACCATGAACAGAGGTCAAGGCCAAACCAGGAAAAACAGCACCATACCATTTCTGAATTTCATAGTTGGGACTATGCACTGGGCATCTGCCACACCTATCCATCTACTCAGTATAGGATGTAGCGTGATTTGTTGCTCCACAACACAGGCTTGTAAGCTTCCGTGTCCCATACACGCTCTTTGCACCACTGAAAATAATGCTGCATGTTGGTTTGGGTAACGTGAGGCTTGCATATTGTGGTCCTACTATGGAAATCCATGTTGTGAGCCTCGGTTCTGAATGTTTTTGTGTAGATTCATGTTCCAGTCAAAGTCTGGAATTCAGTGTGTTGGCCGATGAATGGCTGTTTTTACATATTATTCTTCATAGCACCCTATGGTCATGTTCGGTGAGTGGTATCACTGATTGTTGACCTGGGGTGGCCCAAATTGTTGAACAGCTAGTCCTGCAACATGGCACCCTATCACTAGGCTTCTTTCAAATTCCAGCACTGCTGGAGTTTGAAAGAAGTTGAAACACAGTTGTACTGACTTGAGAGCATCATATTCTTCCAATTTATACCGGTTTCTAACTCGTGACTTATTACATGCATGATGCACTGTGCCCATGGAGGTGTCAGTTGACTTTTTTCCAAGCAGTGTGTGTATATATATATATATATATATATATATATATATATATATATATATATATATATATATATATATAAAGATAAAAGATATATATAAAGATAAAGATATATATAAAGATAAAAAATACTACAAAATTCTGCCACCAGAGGACATTTGGTTAGTATGATCATTGTATTTGCATAATCTCTGTTTTTACTGATGAATTGGTGGACATAAAAAGACCAAAACGCATTCTTGTCATTCTGATAAGACTTGAGTGCTGTAGATCTTACCCTACCAGAATATGTGTTGCCAGTCAGACTTTACTATCAACAATGCTGTGCTTCGAGAATTCTTGCATTTGAAGGATAGGAGAAAAGGTTCAACGACAATAACAAATCTTAGAAAAAAGGATGTCATGATTTGGAAATAGCAGATCTTTAGCAGTAAGGCCAGGACAATGGTGCAAATGGATTATTCCTCAACAAGTTGACAAAGTTGCAACTGCCATTGTGAAAATGGAATGAATAACACACAAGGGTTCAGCACTGCTTGGGCAATATCAAGGCAACTGGACATGCTGTACTCAAGTGTGTGGAAAATCCTGTCAAATGTTGAGGTTTTTACCCTACAAGATATCCCATATTCAAGCTTTGCTTTATGGTGATGAAGAAACTCGACTGCAATTTGCCGTGACATGCTTAGCTCAAATGGAGGTGGATGATGCATGTCTGTGTTGGATCTAGTATAGTGACGAGGCATATTTTTATCGGAACAGTAGTGATAACTCACGCAATTGCCACATTTCAGCTGCAAAATAACCCTCAGCAGTTGTTGATCAAGATATTGGAGAAATTGGTTAAGAGCAAAATACAGAAATGGGTTACTATATGGGGGGTCAACATGATTTTGTGAAGGGTAGGTCATGTCACAGTAACTTGCTCACCTTTTATAATACAGTAATGACAACTGAGATGGATAAAGGTAATAGGTTTATTGTGATAGTGCTGGACTTTGCAAAGACTTTTGACATGGAATTCTAATCAATAAATTGAAGCACATGGGAATGGATATAAAGTTAGTGAAGTGGATAAGAGGGTGGTTCATGGAGCGATATCAGACAGTAGTTTATTTACAAATAGAGTCTAGTAGAAGGCCTGTGAATAGTGGTAAGCCACAGGGCTCTGTTCTCTGGGCACAGCTATTTAATTTACATTAATGGTATCAGAAATGATCTGAGAGAAACTATTTGGTTGTTTCCACTGATGCAAAATTGGGCAGAGCAATAGTCAATAAAGATTGTTAAAATTTTGCAGGATGATTTAAATAATTTAAACTACTGTGCACAGTAGTCCAATGAGCCATATCAAAGCATTATAAAGTGGTATAATAATTTAGTAACCTCCTTATCCTTGTTTGTCATTCTGTTCTTCAGTAACCAGGTAATTCTATGAGTTGTTTTAGTCACTTTTGCAATATGACCTCTGAACTTTAATTCACAGTCTGCCAGCACTCCAAAATATCCCTAGCCTCATTAATTCCCTGCAGTCTATTTGCATTCCAAAATGCATTTTGCCGCATTAAACTGATACCATTGTCTTTGTTCATACTGTCACTAGTTTAAATCATCCTACTAGATCTCTGCCATCATCTTTATTAACTATTGTACTGCTCAGTTTTACATCAACATAACAGTGACTCGAGTACAGAACCCTGTATCATACTGCTAGTTAAATGCCTTCTCTTGGACTACCCCATCATAAACTAATCCTTGTGTTTATCAATCAGCCACCCTTCTTATCCACATCACCAACTTTGTATCCAAACCCATCTGCTCCAATTTTATTTTCCCTGAACTTGGCTTATCCATACTTACAACTTTTCTTAGCTTTTTTTTCTCTGGTATGCTTATATAAGTGTTTTCTGGAACACTCATTTGCAAAAGGGTCTCTGTTCTGGATTCAGCTTTATTTCTCTTTTAATAGATAAATATTATGGGAGCTTTGTCCCAATTTTCTGGAATTTGATCATATTGACTAGTCCTGAATTACATAAACTTTGATACCTCCAGTATTGAAATATCTTCATAACCAAATTCCTCTTGTTCTTTTGCTGCTCATCTCATTTGATATTTTTTTTTAAAAGCAATTATGTATTTCTAAAGAGTATAATCTGCAGATTGTCTTTCTCTTGTACTATAATAAGTTGAACAACTTCTTGTCTATAGAATTGCTATAAAAAATAATAAATAAAATATCAGAATTCTCTTCAGTGTGGTAGCTGTCTTCCAGTCCTTTATCCCATTCCCTCAAGAACATTTGCAATATGCAACACTTCTATAGATTTTTGCTTGTTATTTGATGTAGCTAGTACAACTTGCTCATGTACACTGTCATAAAAAATGCTTTAGTCAAATTATGTGTATTTAGCAAGATATATAATTTGAGCTAGTTTCAATATCGCAACATTAAGAAAGCACATGAATTTTTATTGCATGAAAACATTTTCTACATATGATTCTTGTGCTGCATCCATTACTATAAGCAAATAAAATATTTTGTAATTGCAACTGTCCCCCCCCCCCCCCCCCCCGTCTCTCTCTCTCTCTTCCAGTGATGCTTGATTATTCTTGTGGCATATTCTTGTTCAACATCTAAATTATTCTTGTATGCATTATTTTTGGAAAATAAATTCATCCTTGCAGTGTCATGTCAACATATCCAGGATACTGGATTGAGAATATTATCAGAGGTATACCACTATAAGTTTTATATATATATTGTCTAATACCAAATGATTCTTTTAGTGAAATACTTCACAACAACAACAACATTTGGAACTACTTAATTTAATATGCTGATCTTCAGTCACATTACATTTTAGTTGTATTTCATGAAATATTTGAATGTATTTTTTTTATCCATTCAGTAATATTATATATTTAAAAACTGTGCTCAATTTATAAGAATTGAGCACAGAACAAAATAATAAACGTACACAGACATCTCAGCATTTCATAAATCTCAATGTGTTTATTGGTCCATGGTTACTAAGTGGTAGTCACTCTCCTGGGTAGAACTGCTATGCAATGTTTAATATTATTATTAAACCACTATAAAGTCCAAAGACTCATTGTGGGAATAAATAAATTACATGCAGGTGCTTTGGTGTGTCCTTCAACTAAAAGAGAATTGATATATTGTTCTTGCTGTTAAGTGACATTCTACCTTTTCTCAACAGTGCTCTAGAAATTTAGAACTCTGAACTGGATTATAAATTTTGCACTCCCATTTTTCAAGCCACATTACCACAGCTCTTATGACATGGCACATTATTATGTTAATATTTGTCTAGGTCATTTCAATAGAAATGGCATGTTTAGGGAACACAAAATTGTCTAGGATGTTAATATAATGTATGATGTTTGTTTTCAACGTGCAGTGTGAGGAAGGATCTCGTAGAAAGAGAGTGCATTGCGATTCATCACTTGGTACTTATACTTTCCAATCTGCTGTCCAACACATTACCTGTGTATATGTTTAATGCAGTAGAGCTTTTATGTGTGTCCTGTGCTTTTAATTGGGATTGGTTTTCTGTGTAATTGTGATTGCATTGATAGACTTGTAAAAAGAAGAGTAATTTGGGGCAACTTTACCATATGCTTCTTAAGAGGAATATGATGAACTTATTTGCAATGGGAGCCACAGGAAGGCAGATGTTTAGTTTTAAACATGTTAAAAATTAATACAAGTATTTCACAACCAGTGTCTGGAAGCATTGCGATGAAGACGATACTTAAGTTAAAAAAAAAGAGCAACAGAGCTAACTTATGTTACTCGTTACTTTATCAATCTGGTATGGATTAGACATTGACTAGTATATTTTGTTAGCTGGCGAGTAGCTGAACACTAGACAAAATGGAATATTTTTTTAATATAAAAATTGACTTCTCCATCATTGGTGCAGCACTAATCATTATATGGACCTCTTTATTGAATTGTAACAAATTAACAAAACATATTGTAAAAAATGTGTGGGGGGGGGGGGTATGGTTTTCAATAATTTCTCAAGCCCTGCTCATGTTGATGTTTAGAGATGTTTAATTATTATCACTAGATGTAAAACACATCTAGTGATAATAATTAACTGACTAAATTTCTTTAGCAATGAAATTATTAGGCCATTGTTTTTGCCTTGACACCTTCACCTCATTGCACTCATAGAGGGCACCAATTAAGATTTATTGTATACCACCTTTTTACACTTGGTCTGTGTTTGGCATCTAAAGAACTACAATGTTCTGTGCATCTGAGTGTCATTTCTGCCCATGAAGATGCTTTGATAACTAAGGAGAAATATTAGCTAAATAATTTTAGTTTGTTAATCATTATCCCTATATATTTGTGTTTTCTCCCATAAATATCAAATGAATTCCCATTTCTGGTCCATGCTAAATATAGAGATACAGAAACTCATGTTACATTTTTAAAGGGACTGCCTGGAGTGACATTAGCCAGTGAAAAATGTAAAATTGAGAAAATGTATAACCCTGGAAAGAAAATTATAAAAATGCAATAAAACAAAGATTAAGTGTTTCAGACACACTTTGACAAAAGTTTAATGAAACCTATATTTTTAAACGTGTTACTGAGGTTGTGTAGCTACTGAAAATAGTCAGTATATTTTAAATTAATTTTGTAAGTAATAAGTTGACTTTATCTTTCTTATAGTTATCCAATTCATGGATGGAAACAAAAATGCATACTTTTATCTAAATATAATCTTTACTTAAGAAAATGATATCATTGCAAATCTCAGATAATTAAAAAACTTTATTTTACAAAACAATTTCGTATTTAATTAATTACATACTAATGCTCTACTGAGGTTGGCAATAATGGCATTTTCTTAAAAAATGATTATAATTAGATAAAAATTATCCTTACTAGATAATTGTGTGTGTATTGTTTTTTTTTATGTAACTCCAACCCAGGAAAGTTTATAAACCAATAGCACATTAATGGATTGGTTAAGTTACGAATAATTTTGTCTTTTTTTTTTAAATATATTTTTTTGTACTGTTATTTTTTTACATAATCTAGAAATCCTGCTCCAGAGACCAAACATTGAACTTTTTCAAGCCATTTCGGACCTCTGATAAATCGCATTTAGCATATGTATGGTCTCATACTATGTGATAAAATTCACATTGATGCTCACAACATGATTCAAATCCACAGCCTGTTGGATGGAGAGCAGATATGCTAACCACTCAGCCAACCATGAAAGCTGTAGTTTATCATATATATATATATACATACATACACCATGTGCCAAAAGTGTCTGAACAACTGTTTGTATTTCCTTCACTACAGCATTGCTATCAATACAAGGTTGGGCCTCATTCTGCTGCTATTACAGCCATTACCCTTCAAGATAGGCTCTCCACTAAGTTTTGGTAAACTGCTGTTGTAATTCGTTTCCATTCCTCCTGTATATGGTGAATAGCTGACAAGTTAGTTGGGCAAGTAGATCTGGCATGCAACTTTCACTCCAGCTCATCCCAAAGAAGTTCAATTAGAGTTGAGGTTGGGACTTTGGACTGGCCTTTAGTTCTTCCACCTACATGTCTTCAAACCATGGGGGCTAGGACCCTTGCTTTATGAGCAGGTACGTTATCGTTCTGATGCAGAAAAGGTCAATTCCAAACTGTTATCACAGTCAGGTCCTGATATGTCCATCGGACTGCCAAATCATGTACTGTGATTCATCGCAGAAAGAATTATCATTTTGGGCACTGGCAAGTATAATCAAGGACTTGCAGACTGCAGCACGACATGAAACCCAAGGACAAACACCTCCCAGCAAATAATTCTGTCACTGGCATCCATTGCAGAGCTCATGCAGAAGCCGTTTGTGATGGTTGCTAAGGCTTACCGACAATTTATTGTGACAATATGCTTGAGAGCTCACCAGTTCCAACTTTTCAGTTTCTTGGGCCTACCAGTTCAGGGGAGGAGTTTGGTGGTTCTGTCATGTTTCTACTTCATGACAATCTTGCTGACAGTAAACCTGGGCATGTGTGGCAGAAAGCACTTAGACCAAGCAGTTTAGAATGTCTACACTGCTAATGCCCACATGCCTATGCTTATACAGCGTTGCAGACAAGTATCTGCATCATACAGTGAGGCAATTAGAGCTATGGAGGTGTCCAGACACTTTTGGCAACATAGTGTATGTACAGTAATCTTTCAGTTATCCAACCATAGCAGGAAAGCAATTTGCTTGTAGGATAATTGAAGTATTGAATAACTGAAAGTACATTTATGTGATGCTATACCAGAAGTTAGTGGACACGCTAACCTAGAAGTTTTCAACCTTTATTTACCTGCTCATTCCTTCATAAAAGCACTTTTTCCTCACTGACCATCTTATTCCAACATGCAGTATATCTATCCTTTAGTTTGGAATATAGATTTGACCTTTTCTGTTTCAATTAACTCTTCTTTTAAAACAAATTCACCTCTAGATACATTACACTCAAATGGTTGTAGAATCCATTCTGGTATATAATCATATTATGAAGAACTTGAAATTGAATGCTGGTCTTTTGCTTTCTTCAAGTAGTTTGTGTATGCTAGCAAATTGTCTGAATAACAGCTAAAATCCTTTCAATTTAAAGTGACTATAAATAGGTCCATTTCAGATCAAAATCTCAGAAGAATGTTTCCTTCAACATATTTCTTTCAACATTCTGCTTTGTGGTCATGTATATGTATGTAAAAGAAGCTGATTTGGGATTTCATTATTTTGATTACATAATTGATCAGACTGACTTTAAACGAATTGGCTTTTATTTCATTTACTGATTGATTGCACATTTTCAGAACATCATGGAACACCAAATGCTGCATGTGCAGAACACACATCAGCAATTTTTTCCCTCAAAAATGTCTTCTGTATTTGCTGACCAATTTTTATGTATATTACTATTATTATATTATGATATAATTTATCCATCAGCCTCCATTCAGTCCCTTAGGATATATTGCTCCTCTCATTCAAGTCGATCGACCTCAAGAGGGTCAATATTCCTTTTGGGATCGACTAACTCAGTGGTTAAATTGTACATATTTGGTCTGATGTATTAAAATAAATAACTTTTATTATTAAAAGACCAGAAGATAAATGATAAAATATACAAAGAGCCAACAAGTTTCACTAGCCACTGTCTAGCATTTTCAAGGCTGAACTGGTGCGAAAACAAATGCATTGAGTTACATTTCAAACATACACTTTAGTAACTGTTAGGCCGTTACATTTTGTTCCTTCTGTTTGAAGGTGTGCATGTGTTCGAAAGCTTCAGTCAGATTCCGGTACATGACCACGTGTTTTGTAGTTATTTGCATATTGTAATTCTGTCGAACTGAGAGAGATGATGAGATTTTTCCATATGTCTTTAAGAACAATGCCCTGATTTCTATTTAAATTATTGCCTGTGCGTAATACCACAGCTGCTTCTTTTAAAGTTCTGTATCTGTAGTCATTCTCGATGTAAGGCATAGAACTGTTTTTCCAATCTATAACGTGATTTGATGTTGAGAAATGATGTGCTAAACCAGATGTGATGATTCTATTATGATTGACATCCCCCACATGTTCCTTCTGTCTTATTTCAAAACTTCTAGAAGTCTGACCAATGTAAGAAAGGCCACACATGCATGGAATTTCATACACTCCAGGACATTTGAAGAAAGGTACCTCATCTTTAGGTGATCCTAAGATATGTCTGATCATGGTAGTTGGTTTAAAAACCACTCTGATGTTATGAGCTTTTAACATTCTCGCCAATTTTGTGGAAACTGAATTAATATATGGAATGACAGCTGTGGACACATTGGGGTACTGTAACACGTTGGTGGTGGTTGTCTTTAAATAGCCATTTGTTTAAAATGTTAGAAGGGTATCCATTAAGAGATAGAGTGTTAGCTATTAGTGACAGTTCTCTCTGCACATCTGTTTCTTTTGAAATAGACCTTAAGGCTCTATTACGGAGCATGTGAATGATGCTGTGTTTTTGTGATCTATGATGGTTGGACGAATAATGTAGATACTACCAGTATCTACTTGTTGGCTCTTTGTATATTTTATCATTTATCTTCTGGTCTTTTAATAATAAAAGTTATTTATTTTTACTCAGTGGTTCTTAACTTTTTAGTAGTCACGGTCCCCTAGTTTGTAGTAACATAACAATGATTAAACTTTTTTTTAAAAAAAAAATAGTGGTTTTACTTACTGATTATAATGACAAAAAAATCAGAAAACAGAAATCAACTTTACTTAAATGTATTTTAATGAGACCTCTGTTGTTGAACACTCTACTATTTGTCTTGCTTCAGTTGTGTTACTCAATGCTATTCGCATGCAGGATTCTATTAGGAGTTGATTTTGTTGTTTAGTTTTAATACTTACCATTGTGGAAAATCCCTTTTCACACAAATATGTAGAAACAAAAGGCCACAAATTTTGAATGGCAATGGCAAACAGGTGTGGATATGTATTCAAAATTGGACCAAACTTTTCTTCTTTACGAAGCTTTTACTAATGATTTATTTCTAACAGTTATTGTATTCGAGGACTTATGATTTTTCAGTTCATACTTTTTCTTATAAAAAACTTCTGGCTTATCTTTATATTGCTGATGCTTCGTTTCTAAATGCCTTCTTAATTTATTTGGATTCCAACATTCATTTGAGAGGACTACACCGGAAACAACACATTGTGGTTTTTTGAATTTCATCCATTTCTACACTAATAAATCTGAATCTTTTAAATCTTTAAATATAACATGTATCATATTTCCTTTGTTTACTTTTACCTTATTTTTTACATTTAAGATGCATTATTTTCTGTTTCACATGCATTTATATCATCTGTGGAATTATCACTATGACTACTTTCACATGTTCTTTTTGAACTACCAGATGTATTTATATTTAGGAAATCAAATAATGTTTTTTGTTTGCTCATTTTATAAGGGGGTAAATTTTAAGAAATAACAAATCGATATTACAGCACTGAAAGTTTCGAAAATTAATTGCACTCAAGTAGCACTTAACAACGTTAAGTTCTATGCATCTGTACTAGTGTTGTTTAAAACTTCAGAGAATCACTTCTTTCACACATCCAGCACACAGATGTCAGACGACTGGCAATGTTGCCAGCAGCAAAAGTCGACTTGTGGCACCACCACAAAAGAAATTACTGCATTAAACTGCATAATTCAGATTACTAATACAAAATGATACAAGTTTGAAAGAAAGTAAAATAAAGAGCAAAAAATAATTATTTTAAAAGCAAGAAACTTTCTATAAATTTTTCGCTGTCCCACAGGTCAGTTAAGTGAAGTTTCAATCTTTGAAGGTCAGATAATGGAGGGATCACCACTATTACATTTACAATTTTTTTGATGTCTTTTTTTTATTGCATAAATGTAATGAAAATATAAATCAAGGAACATTTTATATTTCAGATATAATTTATGAGATTTTCATTGGGAATGTTAAGTACAACCTTTTTATCTCTGGACTAACATCCAGAGATAAAGAGGTTATTATT
Source organism: Typopeltis vanoorti (assembly GCF_054136105.1). Lineage (NCBI taxonomy): Eukaryota > Metazoa > Arthropoda > Arachnida > Uropygi > Thelyphonidae > Typopeltis > Typopeltis vanoorti. The sequence continues at coordinate 20,186,507 of NC_143565.1, read as the reverse complement.
CCCCTATATAAAGCATCAATACTTCCACATTTGGATTACTGTGCTCATCGTCTGGATTCCTTGGAGATGAGGAGCTCGTGGAGAGGGTTCAGAGGAGAGTGACTAGGTTGGTGAGTGGTGTAAAAAATGCTCCCTATATTGATAGAGAGCTTGTGGATTGCAGAGGTTGGTTGATAGGCAGAGAAGAGGGGATATAATAGAAACATTTAAATTACTAAAGGTTTTTATAAGATTGATGCAGGGGAAATGTTTCAGCTGTGTGATAGTGATGGAAGAACAAGAGGTAATCCCTGGAAATTAAAGAAAAGTGTGGTTAACAAGGGTGTGGGAACGAGGTTTTTCGCCTGGAGGGTGGTGAATGAGTGGAATTCATTGCCTGACTCAGTTGTGAGTTCTTCATCTGTAAATGAATTCAAGAAGAGATATGATAGATATTGTTTTGCTAGTTTGAGTCTCCCACGATGAGTCTACTGACTCCATGGAGATACCCGTAATAATAATAAGTGTAAAATTGATTGAAAAATCAAGACTTATTGTATTTAGAAAGCCTAAAAAGGATGAATATTTTAAATTATAAATATTTGATGACAATAACTTTTCAGTGTTTTGACACCAAATATTAGAATGTGGAATTTCTTTCTCTCTCTCACTGCTCTATTTTTTTGTTTGTTTCTTTTAATTGCTATCTTACTGTGTGTATTTCATTCATGATTGTAGAACTGATTTTATTTGGCTTACTTAGTTCTGTATTTCTGTTTAATTTATCAAAAGGCATTTGTTCCTGACATTTTATTTTTTTCTTCTTAAGTAGCTTTTCCAATTTAGAGGTTGGTAGTCATGGTATGCCAGTGTCCTATCCTCTGCCATTCTTTTGATCTCGTAACAGCTCTTGTTACCAATCTATTTCTTTACATCATCAACCCAAGGAATTCTTGGTCTACCAGGAGATCTTCTTCCCTCTAATTTTCCCTCCAGTATTTCCAGAGACATTTTCCCTGCTGATCATCTTAATATGTGACCTGCCATCTTGCACTTTCTCTTTATAAGGTTTTCCCTGAGTGCTCTTTTGGTACTCATTAACTTCATTAGTTTTTTTCTTGTTCCAAAAAAACTTCAGTGCTCTCCTATAGTACCACATTTCAAAGGCCTGCAATTTCTTGATTATGGATTTTGTATAGTTCACATCTATAATTCAATGTAGACCATAGATAGGATTTTATTATTCTTATTTTAGTTTTTTTTGTTTATTCTAGTTATTAGTAATTTATTATTCCAGAATGCTTCTTTTGCCTTAGCTATTCTTGATTTTATTTCTGTAATTGTTGTTCAATCTTCCATAATCATTACTCCTAAATAATTATAAGCCTTTACATTTTGGACAAATCCTGTTGATACCCTTAAATTTTGTTTTGTTGCTGTTTTTTTGCTTATTACCATGTGCTTGTAATTATATACTTTACATTGTAAATGTAGTACTTTACACTACAGCATTATGCATCTCTGCAAGGAGATGTGCTTTGCATTATGGGATACTAAGGCAAGTGATGAGAACTTATACCACCTTTTCCACGAGTTGCCCCAGTCCTGAAAGTATTTCAGGTGTAAACTCTGTTTGCTAACACTTGGATAAAGGATAAAACCCAATATATAATCAGTAGCATAGCCAAGTGAAAAAAACTTCCATAAAATCTCTAATCCAGAGAATGTTAATAATAGGGTGTGACACACTTTGGCAAGTCGTATAGGTAAATATGACTTCTCCATTACTTCCACTTTAGTATCACCACCTCTAGGTTGAAACTGGTTGGATGCCTGGGTGGTCGATAGCAATGCTGTAGCCAATGAAGTTTACTGAGGCACGGCTGTTGCTGCTACCCAGGTGTATGTGTGTGTGTGTGTGTGTTGTGGGGGGGGGGGAATGAATGGCAATGCTATAGCCCATGAAGGGGCTATAGCCCCTTCATGGGCTATTGCTGTTACTTCTAAGATGAAACATGAGCTGCTCTGCTCGGTGGTGGGATGAGCCTGCCATGGGGTAGAGCCAAAGTTGAGAGTTCTTCTCAGTGACAGGGTGAGCCTGTTACTGAGGGGAAAATACTGAGTTTTTTTATCATGCAGGTCGTTCATTATTGGGGGATCCCACGAGTTTTTGGAGAGACAACCCCACACTTAATAGAGGGAAAACGGTCTGGTAGTGACCCTTCCTTTAATGCATAGCATTATACATCTTCTCAAGGAGATGTGTTTTGCATTATGGGATACTAAGATGGGAACTTATACTGCCTTTACCATGAGTTTTCCCAGTCCTGAAAGTACTTCAGGCACAAACTTTGTTTGCTAACACTTGTATAAAGGATAAAACCCAATATATAATTAGTAGCATAGCCAAGTGAAAAAACTTCTATAAACTATACCATATGCTTGGTTTTATCTGTGTTTATTATTATTATTACTTGACACCTTCAAGGAGTCCAAAGACTCATCAAGGGAGGGCATCTACTCTACAACTCTTTGTCTCCACCACTCAATCCACCAACTACAGCAAACCATCTACACCAATGCCATCTACTGCCCACAACCACCACTAGTATTTTGACAGACCATGCCCACGGCAGGATTCAATCCTGCAGCCTTTTGGCTGGAGAGTGGATGTGCTAACAACTCAGCCAACCAGGCTGGCAGATGTCCTATTTAATACCACGCCATAATTCTGACTCTTTTTGAAACTGTATTTTTGATTTTGTTATGAACATTAAATCATCAGCAAATCTAATATTGTTAATTCTAATGCCATTTATTTTATTCCCATTTCAATTTCTTCATATTCTTTCATTTTCATTTCACTGTATATATATATATATATATATATATATATATATATATTGAAAAGTATAGTGGATTATACACCTTTGTCTCACTCCTCTTTTGATATCTATTTCATTATTGATATCATTTATAATTGTCTTCTGATTCCAGTATAATTCTATTATTACTTTGAGTTCTTTTGTATCAATTTGAATGTCTTTTAATATTTTTATTAACTTTTCATGGCTTATTGTGTCAAATGCTTTTTGAAAGTCTATAAAACAGAGATATATGTTATTATTTCTATTGATATTTCAGAAATAGTTTTTAATTCGTAAATGACATTAATTGTACTTTTTCTTCTCATGAATCCTTTTTTGTTGTTCACTTATATGGCATTTAATTCTAGAAAACATTCTGTTTTTTTATTATTTTCAATAGTATTTTTGAAGTATGGAATATGATACTAATTGGCCTAAAATCTTTACATTCTGCTGTCTGTATCATATATATTCTGTGTTATTTCTATTAAAAAATCTGTTCCTTAAAAATTCCCCTATCTCTTTTATTAACTCAGCTGATATTCCATCACATCCAGTCATTTTGCCATTTTTTTTTTACCATCATTAAAATGAATAGCAGAATCTGTGCATACATTTCTGAAATTTATGATAATAAATGACATACAAGTATATGTTAGTAAACACAAGATATATTAAGATTTTACTATATTGCTAATAATTGCAGAATGATCCAGGACAGACACTTACACCAGTATAACTGTTATATTTTTTATACAGCTTTCACCCACAGAAAATTGTAGTTCTATAGTACCCAATATTTTTTTAAATTATTTTTTTATTTTAAAATTATAGAAGTAATACAGAGGGGATTACACAAGGAGGAATTAAGACAAGAGAAGGAGAATTAAAGGTCATGCTAGGAAGTTATATAAGATTGAGGTGAAAATGGTCTGAGGGATAGATTTTTTACATGGAGACTTGGGTGGTGGAATGTGAATGACTTTGGGATTCAATATGGATAAAGTTACTAGTTGAATGAGACCTCTTCTCATTTAATAATGAGGAGCTGCTGTTTGAAGCTTGATTTTCATATGATATGGAGAATGCAAATTTTTAAAGCATTTTTGGTATTTTTATTATTATTATTATTATTATTACGGGTATCTCCATGGAGTCAGTAGACTCATTGCGGGAGACCCAAACTAGCAAAACAATATCTGTCATATCTCTTCAATTCATTTACAGACGAAGAGCTCACAACTAAGTCAGGCAATGAATTCCACTCATTCACCACCCTCCAGGCAAAAAACCTTCTGACACCTTTGTTAACCACACTCTTCTTTAATTTCCAGGAATGACCTCTTGTTCTTCCATCACTATACTATTACACAGCTGAAACATTTCCCCCGCATCAATCCTATAAAAACCTTTCAGTAATTTAAATGTTTCTATTATATCCCCTCTTCTTTGCCTATCAACCAATCTCTGCAATCCACAAGTTCTCAATCTATCAATGTAGGGAGCATTTTTTACATCACTCACCAACTTGGTCACGCTTCTCTGAACCCTCTCCACAGCCTCCTCATCTCCAAGGAATCCAGGTGACCAGACCTGAGCACAGTAATCCAAATGTGGAAGTATCAATGCTTTATAAAGGGGAATAATAACCTCTTTATCTCTGGATGTCAGTGTGTTCCTCAACAACCAAGTAATCCTATGTGCAATCTTGGACACCTTAGCAATGTGTCCTCTGAACTTCATCTCCCTATCTACCAACACCCCTAAGTCCCTAGCCTCATCAATCTCTTGGAGTACCTTTCCATCAATGTGGTACACAGCTGGTAATCTTTTAATCCCAAAATGTATGACTTTACACTTTTCCACTGACATCCATTATCTTTTGCCCATTTTACCAGCTTATTTAAATCATCCTGCAAACTTTCAACATCAGCTTGATTTTTTATTGTGTTTATGAATGATATAAGCCATTTCCTATATCATTTATATACAAATTAAACAACAATGGCCCAAGCACAGAGCCCTGAGGCACACCACTGGTCACCTGCCTCATTCTGGACTCGGCTCCTCCATACACCACCTTATGGTATCTCTCCCTGAGCCATTCTCCTATCCATATCATCCATTTAGTATCCATTCCCATCTGCTCCAATTTGCGTAACAGTCTTCTATGGGGTATCCTGTCAAAAGCCTTAGCAAAATCCAGAAGTACCACTGTGTAGCCAGTTCCTTTGTCCAACTCAGATGTCATTCTATTATGAAAAGTTAATAGATTGCTAAGGCAGGATCTACCTTTAACAAAACCATGTTGGCCTCTATACAGTATCATATCCTGATCCACCCATTCTTGAATTTTATCTTTAACCAACTTTTCCAATACTTTTACCACTACTCCTGAGATGGTGATTGGTCTGTAATTAACTACTGCAGTTTTAGAGCCACCCTTATGCAAAGGAACCACTTTGCCTAACTTCCACTCCCTAGGGACCACACCAGAGTTCAAACTTAAATTAATATCCAAGTAAGAGGGGTTGACAATTCATTTGCACATTCACGCAACACCCGAGCTGATATTCCATCTAAGCCTACAGCAGTGTTTGCATTTAAATTTTGCAATATATTAAATACCTCTGATTCTTTAGCTTCAATTCTCACATTAGTTATTGCTAAAGGTATAGAGATATTCTCACTTGGGTGATAGACTTTTGAAAAGTGATCACTCAGTAACTCAACTATTACATCTGATTTTGTCACCTCAATACCATCAGCACCCACTAAAGTTATCCTTCCAAAGTCATTCTTCCTCTTACTTGCTACATAGCGGAAGAACTCTTTGGGATTACCCTTGATCTCTTTGACTAAGGTCTTCTCATAATCTGATTTAGCTTTTCTTACTATGCTGGTAACCTTCCTAGCTTGAGCCTTGTATTGCTCATGGGTGTACTGATCGCCTTTCTCCTTGTAAATTCTCCATAACATTTTATTTTTTTGCAGATCAAGCTTGATACTACTGCTCATCCATCTAACGCCTGCCTTGTTTGACCTCTTGACCATGGGGACACAATCTGATATTGCTCTCCTCAGATACCCGCTGATTTTATCCCATGCACTGCTAACATCTTTCCCCTGCAATATGTTCTGCCATGGGATGGCTGCAAGCTCACTCCGAAGCTTGTTATAATTGCCTAACCTGTAGTTCTGTATATACCCCTTCTTAACAGAAAAATCCACAGATTTTGCAACCTCCCAAGTCAATACTACATGATCGCTTTCACCAAATGGAGGTAACGAGGACACCTTACTTATGCACATAACCTCTGAACCAATAACCAGCTCCAACACTCTCACACCACGTGTCCCTTCAGTTATGTGCTGTTTCAAGTAATTATCTCGTAGAAGATGTATGAACTCCATTTCCTTTTTGCTACGTGATATTTCCTCCTTCCAATTGATATCACCATAATTAAAATCCCCCATAATAATCACTAAGCCTGCACTCATTGCACTAATTTAGCATGAATTCAATATCTCCCCCTGTACTCCCTGGCCTATAGCAGCATCCAACTGTATATTTGGTTGCATTGGTCACTATTTTGCACCAGACCGCCTCAAATGAAATCTCATTCACGTCTATCATCTTGATATACCACTTTCTTTGGCTGCAACACATCAGCTATCATCAACAGTACTCCTCCCCCTGTTCTATCTTCTCTATCCTTCCTGAAAATACTGTACCCATCACATTCAATTCCAGTGACCACATCTTCTGCTGACAGCCAAGTTTCACTAATGCCTACAACTTTTGGTGAGATTGCACTGACTAATGCCAAAAATTCTTCTCTCTTATTTCGAATGCTTCTTGCATTGGTATACAAAAATTGCAGATTCCCTCTAGATCTTGTACCGGCTTTAGAACTGATATATAAGTCACTAACTTCCGTAGTCCCATGCCGATTTTTATCCCATCTCTTCTGCAATTTATTCTGCGTATAAGGATCAATAAATATACAATCAGTGCTAAAGTTTCTCTCTCTTACACTCAACCTTTTCAATATTAGTTTCCCTGCCCAATAACTTCAACTTGTTCAGAAAACAGTAACTTCTTCAATCGCTTATGTCCTTCCATGTTAAGATGCAGTCCATCTCTAGCATACAACTGCCTTTTTCCTTCAACCACTCCAAACATCAACAAATTCCAGACCTCTTTTTTTCCACATTCTTGAAATCATATCATTCATTATCATTGCTGTCTACTTAACTCGTAATTGTCAAAATGAGGCAGCACGCACTATCCCCCCATTGACACTTTTCCTCTTCACAATATCTAACAATGTTCTTAAATCTTTTCCTACCCGATTTATACCACCTCTCAGGTCATTCGTACCCACCATAACTATTATCTTGTCTGCTTCGTGCCCTCTCTTTATTGCTAAAGCCACTCTTTCTATTGTCCCACAGCCAAGCACTCCTCATGCATACCACTCTCCATACCCTTAATCATAGAATCATCATATATCTTACCACTCTTAACTTCATTCAAGTCCACACAAGCATCACTCATGGACTCATTCTCTACGCTATTCAGCATGACTCTCCCAGCTTCAGTACTCAATGCTCTGTTACTTCCCTGCCCCCACTCTCACGACATCTCGTTTCTTCTAGGCCACTTGTGGTTTTATTTTGTTGACTCCCAATCACTCCCATACTATTTATTACTGCATCATTCACCAAAGACTCACCCATATGTAATCCTGTTCTAGTTACTTAGCTAAAGTACTGAAATACTTCAGACAAAATAGTCATTATTGGAGATGGATAAGAAACTACTGATATGGATTAAAATGTAAAAATTCTGTCAGATGTTGGAGTTGTGGTTGGCTGAAAAAGATTGTCATGTGATTAAACATTCACTCTGCTGATTTACTTCAGCAAAGAGTGAATGATTATATGAGTAGATAGTTGTGGCTCTATTTGGCTAACTCTTCACAATATCTAACAATGTTCTTAAATCTTTTCCTACCCGATTTATACCACCTCTCAGGTCATTCGTACCCACCATAACTATTATCTTGTCTGTTTCGTGCCCTCTCTTTATTGCTAAAGCCACTCTTTCTATTGTCCCACAGCCAAGCAGTTTTTTATTATTATTATTATTATTATTATTAAACAAGACCTCATGGAGTCAAAGACTCATCTAGGAGGTCCTTTTATCTCACACACATCTCATCATACCGGGTCTTAAACACATTCAAACTCCCTGCAGACACCACACTCTCAGGCAAGGCATTCCAATCATTCACAACTCTGCACGAAAAAAACCTGCCTCTCACTCCCCTACTCACACCCTCTTTATACAGTTTCCAGGGATGACCTCTGGTTCTCCCCTGATCTCCCACTATTCGGTGTAGAACTTCTCCACCATTGATCCTATAGCAACCCCTTACCAACTTGTAGGTCTCTATCATATCTCCCCTCTTCCTTCTCTCCACTAGTCTCTGCAAATTACATCTTTTCAATCTTTCCTCATACTCGACATTCCAGAGGTCAGAAACTACCTTAGTCAGTCGCCTTTGGACCCTTTCCAACATCTCTTCATCCTTCTGAAAACCAGGTGACCAAATCTGGGCACAATAGTCCATGTGTGGCCTAATCAAAGCCTTATACAATGGAACAAGAATCTCCCTACTTCTACATGTCAGTGTCCTCCTCATCATTCCCAGAAGTCTTTGTGTTGTCTTCACAATTTTGGCGATGTGACCCCTAAATTTTAGATCCTTATCCACTATCACTCCCAGATCTCTTATTTCCTCTACTTCCAACAATATATTTTCACCAAGCATAAATTCTGCATCCCATCTTTGTTTTCCAAATTTTAAAACCTTACATTTTGCAACATTGAACTCACATCCCCATTTGCTTGCCCAATCACTCAATTTATTCAAGTCTTCTTGCAAGGCCACAACATCTTCACTACTCTTTATGGTTCGTCCCAACTTTGCATCATCTGCAAACAACTGAATATCTCCATCCAAATCTTCGCCAATATCATTAATATACAAGTTAAATAGTAATGGCCCTAAAACAGATCCCTGAGGCACTCCACTAGTGACTTTCCTTTTCCTGGATATTGCACCCCCATACACAACTTGTTGATACCTATCAGATAGCCAGTCTCCAATCCAATGCACTAATCTAATATCCAACCCCATCTGCTCTAGTTTGACTGTCAACTTATCATGAGGCACTCTATCAAAAGCTTTTGCGAAATCCAAGTATATTACTGTGTATCCTTCTCCTCTGTCCAAGGAAGCAGTCACTTTATTGTAATAAGTAAGTAGATTACTAAAACACGACCTCCCTTTAGCAAATCCATGCTGTCCATCAAAGATTATACCATTGTTGTCAACCCAACTCTGGATCCTAGTTCTCACAAGCTTCTCCAACAACTTAACCACAACACCTGACACACAGATAGGCCTATAGTTTGATGCTTGAGTTCGATCACCTCCTTTATGAAGTGGCACAATCTTGCCCTCCTTCCACTCTTTAGGGACTTGACCAAGTGCAAGACTCGTATTAAAAAAATATGTCAAGGCAGGTGTCAACTCTCTGGCACATTCCTTCAGAATACGCGGTGATATATTATCAAGTCCCACAGCCTTATTTACATCTAGTTTACTCAACTCCCCAAACACCTCTTGCTCACTTACAGTCAGTCTCTCCTCCCCATCATCAACTGCTCTTAATCTCTCCATGAAGTCACATTCACAAGATTGAAAGATCTTTATGAACTGCTCATTAAGTATCTCCACCACACATTCTGCAACAGCTGTCTTTATACCATTTCCTCCAATCAATGTCATCCTTCCATAATCATTCTTTCTTTTGCTGGCTACATATCGAAAGAACTCCCTAGGATTCTTTTTAGCTTCATTAGCTAACTGCTGTTCATACCTCTCTTTAGCTACTCTCACCAACCAAGTCACTCTCCTTGCCTGGTCTTTGTAGAACTCATGAAATTGGTTACTTCCACTTCTCTTATGCTGCCTCCACAATGCCCTTTTTCTCTGTATTGCATGCTTAATCTCTTTATTCATCCATCTCACACCTAACTTATTTAACCTTCTCACCCGTGGTATACATTTAGACATTGCATTCACTAAATATTTTTTGAAAATCCCCCAAGCTGCATTGATCTCTTTTCCAGCTAACTCCTCATTCCATGCTACACCTGCAAGCTGTCTCCTGAGCTCTTCATAATCACCCCCCTTGTAGTTCCACATATACCCTTTTTTCACAGGGGTCCTTGCACTGCTGGCAACCACCCAAGTAATCACCTCATGGTCACTTTCGCCAATTGGTGGATGATTTGATACCTCATTGATAATTACATCCTCCGATGAGATGACCAAATCCAAGACCCTTAATCCTCTTGTGCCCTCTGTTACATACTGTCTGAGGTAGTTATCCCTCAAAAACTCAAGAAACTCATTTTCTTTACTTCCAGTTGCTATCTCTTCATTCCAATCTATATTGCCATAATTAAAATCACCCATAATGATCATCCTTTTCTTATTTGCTTGGCTTATTTGACTATACATTTCACTATCACCACCATCCACATTACCAGGTCTATAACAACATCCCACCAAGTATTTGAATCTATTCACCTCTATCTCACACCATACTGCCTCAAAACCACTGGCCCCATTTCCCCCTTCCATCTCTACCTTGTATGGACATAACTCTTTCTCTATCATCAATAGCACTCCCCCTCCCTTTTTACCCCTTCTATCCTCACGAAACACATCATACCTTTCCATCTCTATTCCTGTCAGGATGTCATCCTCATCTAACCATGTCTCACTTATTCCGACAATCTCTGGGTGCACAGACGCAATTAGTGCAACCATTTCATCCGCCTTGTTTCTTATACTTCTAGCATTGGTATACAAACACAACAACTCATTTCTGGATCTACAGCTAGTTCCACTGATACCACTCACTCGATGTGATCTCTCCATGCTGGACTGGGGCCATTTCCCTTTCTGCTTCTTCATTTTAGAACCCTTTGCAATTCCATCTGTTTCCTTTTGATCCCTGATCATCCCATTACTTTCCTGCCTACACATTCTCTCACCTCCTCTTGGAGCATCCACCTTTCTCACGCTGTGTATCCCTGTCCACCCTGAGCCTCCCCGTTTCCCTGTTCCTCTTGCACACCCATTCTCTCATTATCTATACTCATACCACTCACTTCCACATTCATTTCCACTCCTTCAATCTCTCCTGTCTTACTCTCCTGCTCTTCCACATCACTCCCCTCTCGATCTGATTCATTCTCTCTATTCACTTCTCTACCTTCCAGCAGCAGTCTCTCCAAGCGACTCACACCATAACCACTCAAATGCAGTCCATCGCTCCCATACAGCTCACTTCGTCCCTCAAACTCATTCCACACATTAACAAACTGTACTCCCATCTCCTCACACATTTCAGCCAGAATATCATTCATAATCCTTGCTCTCCGCCTCATTTCACCACAATCATACCTAGGCAACACACTGACCACCCTTCCTGTCACACTATTCTCCTTTATCTTTCCAAGCAGTCTCCTGACATTCATTCTGACATGCTCCTTGTTCTCTCTCAAATCATTCGTACCAATTAATACAATTAACTCTTTTGCTCGTTCCCGCCTCATATTCAATGCCTCAATCACTCTACTCATTTTACCGCCTGGAAAACATACCTTGTGCATTTTATCCTCTAGCACACCTTTAATAATGGAGTCACCATACAATGCCACTCGCTCATCTTTTGTTAACTCTTTCATGCCATCATGATTTATTTTAATAGTTTTGACCTGCATATTTTTTTATGATATATCGTTGGTGGATTTATTGATGCATTTGTGCGTGCGTACATACGTTTTCTGTATGGCAGGAAAGATAGCAAACCAATTAGGTATTAGTGTTGTTTATATCATGCCAAAACAAAGCTGTGAAACAAGTGCATTTGAACTGTTAATTTATATGTTATGCTGAATAAAAAACTGACACTTCTGTATGAGTCAGAACCATAATTAGCTGGGCATGTTGCTAAACCACAAATATTGTCTCCAGTACATTCATACTGTAGGTTTGTGGCTATGTTTAACCATACAACATCCATTTGGATGAAATATATCACTCCTGATGCATTTCATATCCATGATACGTCAATGGTGTTGCAATTTTAGTTTTAAAATTGCAGTACATTTGACTATTATTCATTAAGGCTATTTACATTGTTAAAGCAGCTTCATTTTGTCTTATAAAAGGCTTCTACTATGACGTTAGGTTTGTTTACATTTTTCCATACTCTTATACACTTACCATAAACAGTTATGTATACCTAATTAAAAGAAACACACCTATTAACCGCAGTGAAAATTATTTAATTGTAAATATTTCATCCTAAGTATCTTAGGACATCATCAGTACAGTAGTTTTAAACAATAATAGGAATAACATACAGTTAGGGCGCATGATTACAATAGAATCTCATTAAACGTGCATAACGTGCTACAGTAGTACAAAAAAAAAAAAAAAAATTAATTATTTAACACAATTTTGTATGACAATTTCCCATACTTTAGGAATAGTAAGAACGTCGTTGCGATTTAAGTTTGGTCTGTGTAATAGAGCTTCAGAACTTTCTTTGTATAAACGTTCATGTTTTATACAATGTTTTTTTTTTTTTTTTTTTTTTTTTTGTACTACTGTAGCACGTTTAATGAGATTCTATTGTAATCATGCGCCCTAACTGTATGTTATTCCTATTATTGTTTAAAACTACTGTACTGATGATGTCCTAAGATACTTAGGATGAAATATTTACAATTAAATAATTTTCACTGCGGTTAATACGTGTATTTCTTTTAATTATGATCGCACCACAGGTTTCGTTATTTTTAAAAAAAATTAAAAAAAATGTATACTTAAATATAAAGAGCCAATAGGCTTCATTTCGGCGATATAAACATTATTTAAATTAAGCAGATATTAAATCCCACATTGTTTTAAAACCGAATACGAAACTCGAAGATTGGAATCAGAGAGTTTCATGCCGAATATAGTAAACTATAAAAAAGTATCGGCGATTACTAGCGTGCGCTAATGCAAGTAGTCCTAGTACAATCTCGAACAACTCGCAGCAAAGGTGGTAAAGTTCTGATCGCTATTCTTGGTATTTTCCATAATGTAAAAACGCATTTCCTAGGAAATGTACGCTGTTATTACATTACGGTGGGAGGTCACTATCCAGACCGGTTTCAGCCTTTTTTGAGGCTTCATCAGTGAGTAGCTAGACCAAATAAATCTAGCTACTCACTGATGAAGCCTCAAAAAAGGCTGAAACCGGTCTGGATAGTGACCTCCCACCGTAATGTAATAACAGCGTACATTTCCTAGGAAATGCGTTTTTACATTATGGAAAATACCAAGAATAGCGATCAGAACTTAACCACCTTTGCTGCGAGTTGCCCGAATTGTACTACGTACTAGGACTACATGTTATCGCCGATACTTTTATAGTTTACTATATTCGGCATGAAACTCTCTGATTCCAATCTTTGAGTTTCTTATTCCATTTTAAAACAATGTGGCAGTTAATGTATATTTTGTTTGATGATGCTCTAATTATTACAGCAAAATATTGCAGTATTAATAAATCTGTTTACAATAAAGTACTTGCAAATCTAGTATCTTTCATTTATTATAAACTCAGAAATGAATCTGGGGTCAGCATCGAAGCACCCATATTCCTCAATAGTTTTGTTATATTCTTTTGTTTAACTTTTCTTTTATTAATTTTCAGTTTAATGGTATATAATAAAATCACAATTAAAGAATAATGAACTAGAACATTTTTTACATGCCTTTAATCTTATATATAGGAATTGGTGAATAAGATTATGATATCCTATAGGGACATCATTGTTTTGTGAAGGTGGATCATGTCTTAGTAATTTACTCAGTTTTACATTCAAATGATAGCTGAGTTAAAGGGAATAACCACAAATGGATAGCACCAGACTTTGCAAAGTCATTTGACTGGATATCACATGGAACTCTGCTACCTAAATTGAAGAAAATGGGAATGGATAAGAAACTGGTAATGTGGCTTAGAGGTGAGGGGGGGGGGGAGTGGAGAGGCATCCAAGAGTAGAATCTAGGAGAAAATTGGTGGTTAGTAACATGCTACTGCACTCTCTACCCTGGCTACTGCTATTTAATTAAACACACTGACAATATAGGCAGAGGGATTGCCAGTTTAAGATAGCAAAGTGTAAGATGATGAATTTTGTTGCAATGGAAAGTTTGCAAGTTGTGTATTATTTTACATTACTGCAAAAAAATTGCTCAGTACATGACTAGAGGTGTTGGGGGGGGGGGGTGGCATCTCTAGAAATTGTGTTAGAAATTCAGAAAGTATGTGGTTAGAAATTTGTGAAGACTAGATTTTTTGCTTGGAAAGTGGTGAATAAGTGGAATGGATTGCCTGAGTTAGTTGTGAGTGCCTTATCAGTGAATGAGTTCAAAGAGAAGTATTTTAGATGTGCAAATGATGTTTAGTGGGCCTCCTGCAATGAATCATTGGATTCTGTGGTGATGCCACTGTCATATTTATTTATTTTTTAAGAAATTAATATTCAAACTCAACTAGAACTTTTTCTAGGTCCATTTCTTTTGGCTGGTTCTCAGGTTAGTTGACCTTTGGCATGGGCAGATAGAATGTTTTTCCTGGAAGAAACTGGTTTTTAACTCCAACTCAAAGAAGATCACAGAACTTGTATGCTAACACTATATTAATAGAAAATTTTATACAGTTAGGATTAAAAACACCAGGTGTTAGCAGTTATCTGCTGCATTCTCATGTCACTTTCACTTACAGTATGCCAGCTAGAGATGTGAAGAGTGCTGCCTACTACTTTGGGGAATATAAAGGGATAGGAATTTATTGTTTTGGTATTAAACCTTCATAAGGACTAACACTTTGCTTCAGCATGTTTTGCATATCAAGTACTGTTTTGGTTGCCATTATCATTGATATTTAATAACAACAAACCTTCATAACTAGAATTTGTCCTTCAGTTGAAAATTCCCAGGTTCAAATCCTCTTGATGCATTTATACAGATTTCTTCAAGAAAGAAAGATGATTTTATTTTTATTTTTTATGTTTATGACTTAAATTTCGTGGCATCATTTTTGTACATGATAATTTTTTAGTTTAACTATCTTTTCTTCACAATTTTTGGACTTCAAAAATTTTTAGCATCTGTAAAATTCAGAGGCTCCAATCATACACTATTGTGTATGATTGGAGCCCATAGCATGATGCATCATCAGCAAGGTGCATCATGCCATGCAATGAGTCGTGAATATAATGCTCCTGAGTCATTACAAAACTATCTGGGTGAAATGATTGCGAGAAGGGAACTGATACAGTACAAAAGAGGCATGATAGGATGCCATGTTTCAGACCTATCTGTTCAGCAAATTGCTGACAAATTGGACCACCTCAGGACAAAAATAAGTGATACATACTTAGACAGAAGCATAGGGAATCAGCTGCAAGTGCTGCCCCACAATGGATGACCCACCACACTTGCCGAACATGACCATAGGGTTCTGTGAAGGATAATATATAAAATCTGCCATTTGTTGACTGACACGTTAAATGTGGAGTTCCAGGCATCAACTGGAAAGTAGTTAGTGTTGTGAGCCTCAGAATCAAGGCTCACAACATAGATATCCATGGTAGGACTGCAATATGCCCTATATTACCCCAACCAACATGCAGTTTGTTTTCAGTGGTGCAAAGAGCATATACAGTGGAATGTGGAAGCCTGGAATGCTATGTTATGGAACAATGAATCAAACTATGCCCTCTACTGAGCAGACAGATGGGTGTGGTGGATGCCCAGTGAACGTCCCTTAAGTACATAACCCCAACTATGAAATTCGGAAGTGGCAGTGTGATGGTATGAACCTGTTTTTCCTGGTTTGGTCTCTGACCTCTGTGGAGCCACGAATATTGAACTCTGAGAGGTATCTGAACATTCTGGACAATGCAATGTTTATGTTGTGGCACATTTCTACAGAACTGACTGTTGTCTTCTTTCAACCAGACTGTACCGTGTCATAAGGCTGCTGCTGTAAGTACATGGTTTATGAATGCAAATGTCACTACACTTGACTGGCCTTCACAGAGCCCTAATCTCAATGCTATTGAACATCTGTGGGATGAACTCCAGTGTCAGGTGAGGCCAAGGGACTCCCCACAACAGTTGGGACCTCACATGCCTACAGGAAGAATGGTCCAAAATTCCCATTGATTGCTATCATATGCTTGTGGAAAGTATGTTCCGTAGGATTGACGCATTTATTGCAGTGAAAGCAGGTCAAACAGCTTATTAAGGTGGATGTCATGGTATTTGTGCACTTCATTTGACTTCTTACCAAGCAGTGTATATGAAGGCCTAGAGAAATGGGTTGCATTCATGGTGCCAGGCTTAAAAGACTTGTGGTTGCTGTCTAGAGGAACTTTTTCTAATTCTTTCTTTGATGGGTTCACAAATTAGTCAATAACTTGGTGGGGAAAGGAAGATTCTCCTCAGTTCCTTGGCCTTTTAATCCTATAACTCAAAAAGATTGGCAGTAGAACTCACTATATATAGTGTCAAGTGAGAGACCACAAGATGGCAGTTGTCTGCTGTACTCTTCCTCACATGCCATTTAAAATTATAATCTCGGGTGAGCTATCTGATTGGCTGATGCTGGAGATAGGCTGCCTTTCAGTTTTCAAAAAAAATGGTGCTGAAAGGCCATGCCACTTCCTTTGGGGAATAGTAGATACTTAATGTACAAATAAGTAAAAATTGTTTATTTATTTTTTTATGTTATATCAAACCCACACATGAAAGACTTCAGAATCTAGATCACACCAGTGCTGTGTCTTAAGACAAAAGAAAAAGTTTGTGTGTTCTTGAAAAGGTGGAGGTGTAGGGAATGATCATTCCCTAAAATTGGGTGGAAAGAATAGAAGCAGATTGGCTCAACAAGTTTTTGAAACTATCATAATTGGATATTAACCAACAGCTTCTCGTGTTTACAGCCCTGGAATAAAGTGAGGAAATGATTGTAGCCAGTTCAGCAGAATAATTGTCTATGAAAATACTTACTTGTGAGGTATAAGTAATATGTGAGAGAAAGGGATTATCAGCTAACTAATATGCTCTCATCTGAATGGCAGCAAATACCCTTAGGGAGGTTTTTGGTACACTCCTTCCAAATGTGTGAGCAGAAATTTAATGTTGAATGGATTCAGTATATATATATATATATATATACACACACACACACACACACTAGGGGTGGGGTCTGGCACCCTACTCCCCGAGTTCCAGGCTGGTAAGCCGGAGACAAAAAACGTGACATAAAAATGTGACATAAAAACGTTTCAAATTTTGGCTTATCTTTTTTTATATATATAGGAGATATAAAATATATATATATATATATATATAAAATCAAAACTTCCACAGAATTCTTGAACTGTAATTCTATCATCATTGCACATACAACTGGCAATTTATGGCAGCTATAAGTGCAGTGATGATAGTAAAGTAGGCAGGATGTACTTGACTTCTCTCTAAGTAAAAAAGAAATTTGCTTCTAGTTCTACATCGTCCAAGTATTAGCTCCCATTCTTCATTACTCTATGAGTAGAGAGGTCACCTCACTATTAATCTACTAAATTTCATGTTTAAAATGTCTATCATGCCACCTCTTTTATGATTGTTTACTAATACCTGCAGAGTACATTCAGTTAATCTCCTTAATTGCCAATTTCTGAACCTCTCTTGAGTCCTTATCTCCATGAGAACTAGGTGAATAATTTGGTGTGCAGTTATCTGATATTCTGATGAATGCCTTGTATAGTCACTAGCCACTCGGCCAGCCAGGCTGGCCGAGTGGTTAGCGTATCCACTCTCCAGCCAAAAGGCTGCGGGTTCGAATCCCACCGTAGGCATGGATGTTTGTGATTGTCTTTGGAAATACTAGCAGCAGTGGTAGATGGCGTTGGTGTAGTTGAGGTCAGTTGGTGAATTGAGTAATGGAGACAGTTGTAGAGCAGGTGCCTTCCCTCGATGAGTCTTTGGACTTCCTGGAGGTGTCAAATCATAATAATAATAGTATAGAAACACCTAGTTCCTGTATAAATCCATCACCTGGTCTTATTATTCCTCCCAAAAGCATCTGTGCTAACTGCCACTTAGTTTTCATAATTCTCCACTTCCTACAGAACAGCTCCACCAACATATCGCACTTCTCAACATATCCTTACCAACATTCTCGTTATCATAGCAACTGGAGAAATGATAAGCGTGTGGAATGGAAAATGAAAGAAAAGCATGAATGGGAAAGCATAAAAGTGCAAGAAACGGGAAGAAAAGAGATAATATTGTATGGGATTTGATGATAAGAGGTGTACTTAATGAAAAAGTGACGAAAGCATGTTTTCCAGGTGGGAAGATAAAGGATGTTAGTGATGCTGTAAGGATGAGGCGAATGAATTGATTATATTAGCTGGCACAAATGATTTGAAAGGTGAGAAATATGCAATAAGAGAACATATGAAAGAGTTGTTAGTGGAAGTGAAAATGAAGAGCAAGAAAGTAATGATTGTGAGTCTGCTGCTTCGCTATGATAGCACAGAAGAAGAGCCATGTAGATTGTGTAGAAGGAATGGTGTACAATTTAGTGATGTATGGAGTGAATTTGATGGATGAAAGGACTTATATATGCCTGACAGACTACATTTAAATGGTTTTGGAGTTAAATGCTTGCAGAAAGTGTTGTTTAGTGAGAATATGGTAGTGCAAAACCAGGGAAACGAGATATTAGGGATGATGAAATTTAGCATGTGTCTGGCCACCCCTGCAATAAATGAGCATGAAATACAGTAATGATTATGTAAGGCCTCGGTCTTACTAATCCCAAAATGGCACTGGTAACCTTCGACTTGTCCAAAAATTATAGGTATCAGTGAGACCCGGTTCACTGAAAATGATATACCGTAGTCCCCCATCCATGGTTTCGGTTATCTGCAGTCAACTCCTGTCCAAAAATATTAATTAGAAAATTCCAGAAATAAACAATTTATAATTACATCGACAAAGTGGATATTAAATCACACATTATTTCAAAGACAAATGTTTGTAGAAACTGAAAGTTTCAGAAGTTGACCTGAGAGCTTACAATCATTGTACAATCAATGGCATCTACGAGTTGCACTACCCACTTGATTTAAGCAGCCAAAGCAACTCGGGGATGCCGATAATTGTCTTCTCATAAGCTCTCAGGTCAACTTACGAAACTTTCATAGTATCTACAAACATTCATCTTTGAAATAATGTTGGATCTAATATCCATTTTGCCGATGTAATTTCTTTCTTTTAGTAATAGACAGTTCGGCTGATCCCAGAGGTAGTCCAACACCAAGACAACTCATTGAAAAGCTACATGCACCTTGCAGCCTTTCAGAAATCAGGAATATCCGGAATTTGCGCACCATTCTGAGTAATCATGTGGAACGGCTTATTTGTTCATCACACATGTTGTTGGATTTTCACGGTATAGATGCGAACACAGATTGATAAGAAAATAACTATTTATTTTAAAAGCATCTTCAGAGCATACAAACAAAGTTTGTTACAGTAGTGAGACAACCGCAATCTGGTGTAACAGCGGGACTAGTATGAGTAATTGTAGTGTGCAACAAAGACTAAAGTCCTAATTAGGTGCCATCTAAGTTAACAAAAAAAAAATAAATAAATAAAACATTAATTTGGTCTTAGGATGACTGGACTGTCTCCCAAATCTTTGGTAGATTTATACAGCCATACTTGTTAAGGTTTGGAGTATGTGTTTCAGGGCTTCTGTTGATTCCAGGAACAACTTCTCTGACTTGTAAAAGCTTCTGTGCAGTACTTTTGTTTTTTTCCAATTGATCTTGTGTGCAAATGTATCCAAAGCATGGTCTGCCAGACCCGACTTGCCATAGCGTAAGTACGGATATATTTTTTGTGTTCACCAGGGTGGATGTACACAGTTCTTTCTGTCTGTCCATAGGCTTGATGACATGAACAGGGCACTTCATAAATTCCTGGATGCAATAAAGGAGAGAATCTGTCCTTAGGTGAACGGTTGAGAGTTGCCAATTTCACATAAGGTTTAAATACAGTGCGTAGTTGGTGTTAAGCACCCTAGACATCTTTTCAGATGTGCCTTTAATGTATGGGATGGTGATAGTTTTGTTGTAGTCTTCCATAGTAGATAGCGGGCGGATTTTTGGGGCGCATTTAGTATTTTATCTATCTTATGGGGATTATAGCTATTGGTCAGGAAGGTGTGACGCAGGTGAGAAAGTTCAGTAGTGAGAGCATAGTTATTGGAACAAATTACTCTAGCTCTATGGGTTAGTGTTTTTAAGATACCATATTGTTGAGAAAGGTGATGGTATCATTGCTTGTGTAAATGTAAATATCTCCCTGTATGTGTGGGTTTTCTATAAACCGAGAATGATAAGGAACCTTCTGGAAGACGTGATAATTGTATCCAGGAAGTGTAGACAGTCATTGGCTTCTAGTTCCATTATAAAGTGGATTTTAGAGTGTTGGCTATTTAAATGCACTAAAAATGTATTGATTGTGTCTGGGCCATGTGGCCAAATAGCAAACACATCATCAACATAGCATAGCCAGAGACTAGGTTTGAGAGTGGCTGTGTTGATAGCTAGCTTTTCCAGATGTTCTATGTAGAAGTTGGCTAAGGGGGGATCCCATAGCTGTCCCATCTAATTGTGTGTATATTTTCCATTTCCATGTAAAATAACCTGCCTGTACTGTGAATTTATCATCATCATCATCAAATTCCTGCCATGTACCCTCAAGGGGTGTACAGGATATGACAGTACTACATGAAAAAATTACATCATTACTAACTTCCTATCTACAATTTTCCTCCAAATCAGTCTGTTACTTGTCAAGACTCCAACATTATCAGATCTTATATTTCTATCGTCTAAAGCACTTTGTACCATATCAATCCACCTATATCTTGGTCTTCCTCTGGGTCGTTTTCCTGCCAACCTGGCAGAGAACACTTTTGCTAATCTTTCCTCTCCCATTCTATTTAAGTGACCATACCACCTGAGATTAGCTCTGCTAACACATTCCTGGATGCTGACAATGTCAAGTTCTTTCCTAATATCCTCATTTTTAATATGATATTGCCATTGATGCCATCTGTTCACACCTCGAATCTTTCTCAGGACTCTCATATCTGCGGTCTCTAGTCTCTGGTCAAGTGTTTTACTTCTGACCCAGCTCTCAGATCCATAAGTTAAAACTGGTTTGAACACTGTCTTGTATACAGCTAATTTAGTGTTCCGACTAATTTCTCTCTTATTCCATATGAATTTATTCAATTGACTTCCCACCATACCAGCTTTGCTGATTCTGTTGTATATTTCTATATTTAATTTACCATCTTCAGTAAAAATCATGCCTAAGTAGCTGAAATGTTTTACTTGTTCTACAGGTTCTCCATTCACAACACAGTTGACATTTTCAATGATTCTGCCTATTTTCATTGTCTTTGTCTTTTTATTGCTGACCTTCATACCATATCTATTACAACAGCAATTGAATTTAGTCAGAGAATCTTGCAGACTTGTAGTGGATTTATTTAGAAGTATAACATCATCCGCATAAAGCAAAGAGCTGACATTAACATCTCCAATTTTGATATCAGGTTTAATACCACTTTCCTTCATAATGTGATCCATATAGATAATGAATAACAGAGGGGATAATGTACATCCTTGTCTCACACCAGATTTAACATTAAACCATCTTCCTGTACTTCCTTCAATTCTAACTGCTGACTTACAACTCAAATAAAGACTAAGTATTGCTTGATATAATGCCCCATTGATGCCATATAACTGCAGCGTATTGAATAGCTTCTCTCTTGGCACCTTGTCATATGCCTTTTCCAAATCGACAAAACTTAAATACAGATCTTTGTTATATTCCCATGCTTTCTCAACTATTTGTCGTAAAGTGAAGATCTGATCCTGACAGCCTCTATTTGGCCTGAATCCAGCTTGTTCTTCACCAAGCTTTTCTTCCACAATTCTTCTCAACCGTTTCACAAGTATATTTGCATAGATCTTGCCAGGAACACTCAGTAGGGAAATACCTCTGTAATTCTCACATTCAGTTTTATTTCCCTTTTTATATATGGGTACTATGAGACCTCTACTCCAATCATCGGGAATTCATCCCTCTGTCCAGGCTTTCTGAACTATGCAGTGCAGCCACTGTAAGACTTTTATACCACCATACTTCAGCATTTCTGGTCGAATATCATCTACTCCTGCTGCCTTTCCACATTTCAAGCCTTTGATGGCTTTTTCTACTTCAAGTATGGATATGTATGCCTGACTGCATGCCTGGTCAGTGTTTTTTATCACTGTACTGTCATCACGGCTTGTTTCATTTAGCAGTTTTTCAAAGTAATTACTCCATACTTCAAGGATATCTTTTTCTACCGTATTCATGTCACCTTTATCATCTCTAACTCCTTTTACAGCATTCTTTCCTCCATTCCTAAGCTTCTTCAACAACCTCCAGAATATTTTGCCACCTTCTTGATATTTATTTTCTATATTCTTGCCAAAGTCCTCCCATGACTTTTGTTTAGGTAGTTTTACACACTGTTTAGCTTTCTTACATTTGTCTCTGTATTCTGTAAGAGTAAAAGCTGACTTATTTGCCAGGAACTTTTGATATGCTTTCTTCTTTTCCTTCACTGCCTGTTTAACTTCCTGTGTCCACCAGGGAGTTCTGATTTTTTTATCCTTCCACACAACCTCACCACATGCCTCTCTGGCAGAATCAATCAATGTTTTCTCCAGAGTTTGCCACTGAATCTCCAAGGTTTGATTCCTGTTCTCAAACTCTTTCATTTTCTTTTCAATAATCTTTCTGTATTTTAGTCTACAGTTCACATCTGAGAGCTGCTCAACTTTTATTCGCTTTAAAACTTTCTTACATGTTATTCTTTTCAATATGAAATTCAATTTTATCCTGCTCAAGACTAAATAGTGATCACTTCCAATTTCAAATCCTCTGTACACTCTGGTGTCCTGCACCAGGGAGAAAACATCACTATCAACAATAACATAGTCAATGAGACTTTTCTTATTCCTAGCCTCTTCTGTCCATGTCAATTTGTGCACATTTTTATGTTGGAACATGGTGTTAGTAATAACCAGTCCATGTCGTGGTAGTGCCAGATATGTGTGAGAGCGTCGCTGAAAGCATAAATGAAGGTAGAAACACCGAAGGAATGGATGATTTGATCGATAATGAAAATGGTGAGATAAATGCGAGTAGCGAAATTGCCCGTTTAAATGGCGCGATACACAGAGCCAAACGACAACTGGAGCGTATGCAAAAATGTGTGTTGAACGTACCGACAAATAACCGGCGGAAGTCTGTGACGGCAAATAATAGAATGTACGTAAACGTCAATAAAATGAAGGAGCGAGTGCTGTATGGGGATTCGCTATTAAGAGGCGTAATAATTGAGAGTTTAACGAAGTCGTACCAGCCGGGTGCGAACATAAAGGACGTCAGCGAATCTATTCGACTGCAAAAACAGAGGGTGAAAGAGATGATAATAGTGGCAGGAACTATTATCTATTAAGTGGCAGGATTTGAAAGAGGACAAAATGGAAATGATAGAGGATGTGAGGGAGTTGTTTGAGGTAGCAAAAGAGAAGAGTGAGAGAGTTAGGATGGTGAGTATCTTACCGCGGTATGACAGCGAAGTGTTTAGAAGGAGGGCCATAATTGCCAATGACTTTATGCGTGGGTTATGCATGGAGAGTGGTGTGGAATTTGTGGATGTGTGGAATGAGTTCGATGGGTGAAAGGACTTATATAAGATGGATGGGTTACATTTGAATGGAGTTGGTGTACGGAGACTTGAAAGAGTGTTGATGAATGATGTGGAAGTGGATGTACAGACTCAGGGAAACTAGATTTATTAAGAGGGGGGGAGTAGATATGCAGACTTTAGGGGGGGGGCAGTTAAGTGTATGAATGAGTATATTATGCCCGGGCGAGTACAACGGACAACAAATCAGAATGGGATAATTAGTATAAGGAATCAAAGTAGGGATGGGACAAATGGGCTTCTGCGATTCATGTACACTAATGCCAGGAGTATTAGGAACAAGAAGGAAGAGTTTTTGGCCATGGTTGGCACTTCCAGGCCACAGGTTGTCAGTATTAGTGAAACATGGCTGACAGAAGATGATAAAGCTAGTGGGATTGAATGCGATGGGTATAGCATGTTCAGGAGTGACAGGGTGAATAAAAAGGGAGGAGGAGTGTTATTGATGATAGCTGATGAGCTTCAGCCAAGGAGTATAGAAGTTGAACTGCAGGATGGGGAAAAAAGCACATTTGAGGCTGTTTGGTGTGAGATACAATCTAGCAGAACAAAATATACAATTGGGTGCTGCTATAGACCGGGTGATGGAGTGGATGGTGGGAATAGTATGCATAAGCAAATAGAAGAAATGAATGGAAGGAGGGTAATTATTATGGGTGATTTCAATTATGGTAACATTGACTGGAAAGAGGAGAGGGCACATGGGAGGAAGGCATTGGATTTTATGCAGTTATTAAGAGACAACTATCTACGGCAACATGTATTGGAAAATACCAGGGGGCAGAGAGTGCTGGACCTAGTAATTGCAACTGAGAATGTAGCTGTAACGAACATGACCATGTTGCCACCAATTGGTGAGAGTGACCATAAGGTCATGACTTGGGAGGTGGCTAAAGGAGTCGAATTTACAATTAAGACAGGGTATATGTGGAATTACCGGGCTGGTAAGTATGACAAGCTTAGGTGTGTGCTTGGCTCAATGCCATGGCATGTAAAACTGCAAGGGCTGGATGTTGATGGTGCATGGGAGGTGGTTAAGAACTGTTTGCAGGAGGCAATGGTTGACTGTATACCAAGAGTCCGAATAATAAATCAGGTAGGGGTTAAATGGATGAATAACACTATTAAGCTTGAGCTGCAAAAAAAGAAACAATTGTGGAGGGAATTTAAGGAGAAGGGTGACCATCAGGTGCATGAACAGTATAAAGCTCAGGCCAGGATGGTAACAAGGGTGGTAAGAAAAGCAAAAGCAGATTACGAAAGGAAATTGGCCATGCAGGCTAAAGAGAATCCCAAACAGTTTTTTCAATATGTTGCAAGTAAAAGGAAAAATGCTCATGGTAGAATGATCTTAAAAAATGCTGAGGGTAGGGAGGTAACTGAATCAGTCGATGTTGTGGAATTACTGAGCGAGCACTTTGCAAGAGTATATCATCCAGGTGGTGGCTTTGCGAAAATGGAGGAACCAACAGCTTATACTGGAATTGTGATGGATGAGGTAGAGGTAACTAGTCTATTACAGAACCTCAATGTCAATACATCTGTGGGATTGGATGGTATACCAGCTCGTGTCGTACGTGAAGCGGCCAAAGAATTGTCAGTGCCCTTGACCACTATGTTTAATTTGAGCCTCAGGACTGGGTCAGTCCCAAGGGGGTGGAAAGAGGGGAAAATAGTTCCACTGCACAAAGGTGGTTCCAAGGCTGCTGTTGAAAATTACCGGCCAATCAGCATAACAGGAATCATTATCAAGGTCTTAGAGAAAATAGTCAAGAGGAAAATACAAGATTGGATAGAAGAAAATGGGATACTGTATCGGGGACAGCATGGTTTTGTGAAGGGTAGGTCATGCCTCAGTAACTTGCTCACGTATTATAACACAGTGACGGCTGAACTGGATAAGGGTAATGGGTTTACAGTGATTCTGCTGGACCTTGCTAAGGCCTTTGACAGGATACCACATGGAATTCTAATCAGTAAATTGCAGCATATGGGAATGGACATAGGGTTGGTGAGATGGATAGGAGGGTGGTTGACGGAGAGATATCAGAGAGTGGTTTACTCAGGAGTAGAGTCCACAAGACGGCCTGTGACTAGTGGTGTACCACAAGGATCTGTTCTTGGACCACTGCTGTTTAATTTGTTCATAAATGATATAGGAAAGGATCTGAGAGGAACAGTTCATTTGTTTGCGGATGATGCGAAGTTGGGTAGGGCAATAGTGAATGCAGATGACGTCAAAATTTTGCAGGATGATTTGGATAGATTGGAGGCCTGGGCTAGGGAGAATGGATGTCAATTTAATGTGGCAAAATGTAAGGTTATGCATTTCAGGTTAAAAGATGGGAGGCAGTTTACTGCATTGGTGGAACCGTGCTCCAGGAAATTGATGAGGCACGAGATTTAGGAGTGTTGGTGGATAAGGAATTGAAATTTAGGGGACACATTGCAAAAGTGGCCAAATCAGCTCATCAAATCACTTGGTTGCTGAAGAATACGTTGACAAGCAGGTTATTGTTCCTTTGTATCGAGCCTTGATAAGACCTCATCTCGACTACTGTACTCAGATTTGGTCACCTAGGTTTCTTCTTGATGGGGAGGAGGTGGAGAGGATCCAGAGGCGAGTGACCAAGATGATAGCAGGTCTGTGGAATGAACCGTATGAGAACAGGTTGAGGATTTGTGGGTTGCAAAAATTGGTTGATAGGCGGAGGAGGGGAGATATGATTGAGACATTCAAATTACTGAAGGGGTTTCTATAAAATTAATTCAGAAGATATTTTTGAGAACAGGGCTGGTTGTGGGAGGACTAGGGGACATCCATGGAAACTGGGCAAAAGTGTGGTTAGTAAAGGTGTTAGAGCTGGGTTCTTTACTTTTAGAGTAGTGAATGAGTGGAATGCGCTCCCTGAGTCTGTGGTGGATGCTGTGACAGTGAATGAGTTTAAGGCGAGGTATGATAGATACTGTATGAATGTCAAATAGTTCTGATGAAAATGATTTGGGGCCTCCCTCGATGAGTCTAATGACTCCCTGGAGTTGCCCGTAATAATAATAATAATAATAATGTCCTGAGCAGAAATCCAACAGATATTTGCCATTATTATTAGCTTTGCTCTTTTCTCAAATTTTCCCAAAATATTTTTGTATGTCTCACAATCATTTCCTACTCTGCTATTTAGATCCCCAACAAGGACCAACTTTTCCTTTTTCATTGTGTCAGTTGCTTTTTCTAAAGCGTCAAAAAATTCCTCCACTTCTACCTTAGTAGAACCTTCTGTGGGACCATAGGCACAAATAAGTCTCATTATCCAGTTCCTCATTCTCATATTTGCCCACATTACTCTACTTGAGACTGACTGCCATTCAAGAAGATTAGCTTCATATTTTTTGTTGAATACTATGGCTACTCCTTCTTTTCCTTGATTGTCATTGCCTGAATATAACATTTTGTATTTATTGCTCAGAAAGATCTCACCAGTTTTGGTCATTTTTGTTTCAGTCACCCCTATTATGTCGATCTGGTACTTATCTAATTCCTCAGCTAGCTCCATTTCTTTGCCATTCAGGCTTCTTACGTTGATAGTACCGATCTTTAACTCTGGTGATGTTGAGTTGGGGTTTGTTTTCAGATTTGTTCCAGTAGCTGACTTTTCGCTGTTCGCCCTGGTTCCCTGGCGAAAACAACGGGGGCCTTGTTTAACCGGGCGACACCCCAGCCGGCATGAAATTTTGTCATGTTGTACCATCATTTTTTATTTTGGTTTAACCAATAAGAATACAATTTGGTCGGCTAAATCCCAAATTGCCAGCCCATCCTCGTTCGTTCAGTATCAAAGTAGATACCCAACAGGGTGCATCACGAGAAGGTGAGGATTGGACATTAGGTCAGAAGCCCTGGTCTGTTCTCCGCATTCCTTGAAAGGCTATGTGGAGGTCTCCTCTCAGTTATACAGCTTTGACCCTTAAGCACCCCACTGTGAATTTAAATAGCTGAAATATATCAGGGGAAATTGTGAATTTAGTAAGTTAAGAATTTCAGTTAATGGTACATTCGCAAATAATGAGGTGATATCAAAACTCACCATTAATCTGAACTTTTTAAGGTGTGGTTTTCTAAAATACTTTTTAGGTGGGTAGGATTTTTAACAAAAGAGGGAGAATTATATGTGCAAGTGGCTAGTAGTTTGGATAAATGTTTAGCAAGTTTATATGTGGGACTGTTTATGCTATCTACAAATAGGGCATAAAGGTCTACCTTGTTTGTGAATTTTTGGAACTCCATATGTCCTGGGTGTTTTAATGTGAAGGGGTTTCAGTTTGTTGACTGTTTCTTTTGGCCAGAAAGTGACTTTGTTCAATAATGGTGAGTTGGTGGGATCTCGATCTATAATTTGATATGCTGACTGGTCTTGGAAGCACTTCTCCAAATTTCCTCTAGTCGATGACTAGATTCGAAACAAAGTCTTCCTTCTTGTGGTCAAGCACCATGGCGCTTGACCACAAGAAGCAAACGCTACATCCACTGAGCTATACAGGCTCTGACTAGTATAGTAAGGAAGGCCAAATCAGACTATGAGAGAATTAGCCAAAACAGTTTTATCGGTTATGGAGCAAGTAAGAGGGAAAATGACTATGGCAGAATGACTTTAAACAATGCTGATGGTAGGAAACCAACTGAACAGAAATAATTTTCTGAGTGATCGTTTTTAAAAGGTGTATCATCCAGGTGGTGATTTTACAGTTGCTGGTGTTACAGAGATGCATATCAACATTGAGTTGGTGGGATCATTATAGTTCAAAAACTATAATGTGAGAGAATTTGTCCAATGTGATGTGTGTGGAATGTATGCATTCCCGAATGAGGCTGGAGTTTGGATTGAAAGTGATAGTGGTGGGAGAATGTGTAGAAAGTGTAAGCAAAGTGAGGAGTTGAATTATGTGTCAGGTTGTGAGACAGCTATGGTTGAAGAAAGCCAGAACGTGAGTGAAAATAGTGGCTTGATAGGGAATTGCGATGTACAAAATGGCAATGAGAGCGGTGATCTAAGAAAGAGTGAGAGCAACTATACAGAGAGAGAGAAAGTGGTTTGAATGATAAAAAAAATGAGGAATTATTTGTAGGAAGTGAGATCGCTAGGTTGCGCGCAGTGATACAAAATGTGCAGCGGCAATTAGAGCACCTGCAAAACTCTTTCCAGAGTGATTCAGCTAACGTAAATAACCGCGTAAGAGTGGGCGAGTTTCTGAAATGAAGGAAAGCGTGTTGTGTGGTGACTCGTTATTAAGAGGAGTGATAGATGGGAGTGTAACTAAATCGTACTTACTGGGTGCGAAATTTAAGGATGTAAGTGAGAGTATTAGAGTGCAAAAACAGAGGGTGAAAGAATTAGTAATTGTGGCGGGTACGAATGAATTGAAAGGTGATAAATTTTTTATGAGAGAGGACTTGAAAGTATTGTTAAAGGTAGCGAAAGAAAAGAGTGATAGAGTTAGAATGGTCAGTCTGTTGCCACGGTATGACAGGAGTTTAGAAGGAAGGCCATAATCGCAAATGACATTATGCGCAGGTTATGCAAACGGTGTGGTGTGGAATTCGTGGACGTGTAGAATGAGTTTGATGGGCGAAAGGACTTATACAAGATGGATGGCCTGCATTTGAATGGACTTGGTGTGCGAAGACTGGAAAAAGTGTTGCTGAATGAAGTGAAAATGGATGTGCAGAACCAGGGAAACTAAAACTACCAAGGATGGGGGGAGTGGATATGCAGACATCAGTGAGACAGTTGAGTGTAAAAATGTATATAATGTACCTGAGCCAGCACTAAGGACAAAAAATGGGAATGGGATATTTAAAATAACGCATCAAGATAGGGGTGGAACAAAGGGATCACTGCATTTCATGTATACTAATGCCAGGAGTATTAGGAACAAGAAGGAAGAATTTTTGGCCTTGATTGGCTCTTCCTGGCCACAGGTTATTGGCATTAGTGAAACATGGCTGACGAAAGATGATATAGTTAGTGGGATAGAATGTGTAGGTAATAGTGTGTTTAGGAGGGACAGAGAGAATAAAATGGGGGGAGGGGTGTTATTGATGATAGCTGATGAACTGCAACCAAGGAAAATTGAAGTTGTATTGCAGGATAGTGAAAGGAGCTCATTTGAGGCTATTTGGTGTGAGATTGAGACTGCAGAATAAAATATACAGTTGGGTGCTGCTATAGATCAGGTGATGGAATAGATGGTGGAGATAGTATGCATAAACAAATTGATGAAATGAGTGGAAGGAGGGTAATTATTATGGGGGATTTTAATTATGGTAACATTGATTGGAAGGAGGAGAGGACACATGTGAGGAAGGAAATGGATTTTATTCAATTATTAAGGGATAACTATCTGAGACAGCATGTAATTGAAAATACTAGGGGTGTGAGAGTGCTTGACCTGGTAATAGCATCTCACAATTTGACTGTAATGAATATGACCATGTTGCCACCTATTGGTGAGAGTGATCATAAGGTCTTGACCTGGGAGGGGGCTAAAGGTGTGGAATTTTTGATTAAGACAGGGTATATGTGGAATTACCGTGGTGGCAAGTATGACAAGCTTAGGAGATTGCTTGGATCAGTACCATGGCATGTACAGCTGCAAGGGCTGGATGTCGATAGAGCATGGGAAGTGGTCATGGAGCATTTACAGGAGGTTATGGCTGACTGTATACCTAGGGTCCGAATAGTAAAACAAGTAGGGGTTAAATGGACGAATAACACCATTAAGCTTGGGCTGCAAAAAAAGAAACAACTGTGGAGGGAATTTAAAGAAAGGGGTGACCTGCAGGCATATGAATGGTATAAAGTGCAGGCCAGAAGGGTAACGAGTGTGGTAAAAACAGCAAAAGCCGATTATGAAAGAAAACTAGCTATGCAAGCAAAAGAGAATCCCAAACAGTTCTTTCAATATGCTGCAATCAAGAAAAAAACTGTACATGGCAAAATGATTTTAAGGAATGATGATGGTAAGGAGGTCACTGAACCAGTCGATATAGTGAGTTACTGAGCACACACTTTGCAAAAGTATATCATCCAGGTGGAGACATTGAAAAAATGAAGGAGCCATTAGTTTATACGGGAATTGTGATGAATGAAGTGGAGGTGAATAGTCTATTACAGAACCTTAATGTGAATACATCTGTAGGATTGAATGGTATACCGGCACGGGGCTTGCGTGAAGCAGCTAAGGAATTATCAGAGCCCTTGACCATGTTGTTTAATCTGAGTCTCAGGTCTGGTTTAGTCCTGAAGGTGTGGAAAGAGGGGAAAATAGTTTCACTGCATAAAGGAGGATCCAAGACTACGGTTGCAAATTACCGACCGATCAGCATATCAGGAGTTGTTGTCACGGTCTTGGAGAAAGTAGTCAAGAGAAAAATACAAGAATAGATTGATGAAAATGAGATACTGTACAGGGGACAGCATGGCTTTGTAAAGGGTAGATCATGCCTGAGTAACTTGCTCAAGTTTTATAACAAGGTGACGGCTGAACTGGATAAGGGAAATGGGTTTACAGTGATACTGCTGGACCTGGCAAAGGCGTTTGACAGGATACCACATGGAATTCTAATCCGTAAACTACAACATATGGGAATGGATATAGGGTTGGTGAGATGGATAGGTGGGTGGTTGATGGAGAGATATCAAAGAGTGGTTTATTCAGGAGTGGAGTCCAAAAGACGGCCTGTGACTAGTGGTGTGCTGCAGGGTTCTGTTCTTGGACCACTGCTGTTTAATCTGTTCATTAACGATATAGGGAAAGATCTAAGTGGAACAGTTCATTTGTTCACTGATGATGCAAAGTTGGGGAGGGCAATAGTGAATGCAGAAGATGTCAAAGTCTTGCAGGATGCCTTAGATAGATTGGAGTTCTGGGCTAAGGAGAATGGATGTCAATTTAATGTGACAAAATGTAAGGTTATGCATTTTGGGGTGAAAAGATTAGCAGCAGTATACCACATGGGTGGAACTATACTCCAAGAGATTGATGAGGCCAGGGACTTAGGAGTGTTGGTGGATAGGCAGATGAAGTTTAGGGGGCACATTGCAAAAGTAGCTAAATCAGCTCATCAACTCACTTGGTTGTTGAAAAATACCTTAACGAGCAGAGACAAGCAAGTTATTGTACCTCTGTACCGAGCCTTAATAAGACCTCATCTTGACTACTGTGCCCAGATTTAGTCACCTCGGTTCCTTCTTGATGGGGAGGAGATGGAGAGGATCCAGAGGCGAGTGACTAAGATGATAGCAGGTCTATGGAATGAACCATATGAGAACAGGTTGAAGATTTGTGGGTTGCATAAACTGGTTGATGGCGGAAAAGGGGAGATATGATTGAGACATTCAAATTGCTAAAAGGATTCTATAAGATTAATTCAGAGGATATTTTTGAGATCAGGACTGATGGTGGGAGAACTAGGGGACACCTATGGAAGCTGGGCAAGAGTGTGGTTAGCAGTGGTGTTAGAGCTGGGTTCTTTACTATTAGAGTGGTAAATGAGTGGAATAAGCTGCCTGAGTCTGTTGTGGGTGCTATGACAGTGAGCGAGTTCAAGGCAAGGTATGATAGATACTGTGAGAATGTCTATAATTGTGTGGAAATGATGTTTAGGGCCTCCCTCGATGAGTCTAAGGACTTCCTGGAGTAGCCCAAAAATAATAATATAATAATAATTGAGATAGATGTACACATCGAATTACTTGGATGTTCATCTTAAAAAATATGAATGGGAACACAGTGGTAGGACTGAATGGTATATCAGTCCGTGTACTATGTAAATGTGGAAAAGGATTTGCATTGACCTGACAAAGTTTTTCAATTTAAGTCTCAACTCTGGCAAGGTTTCAAGGGAGTGGAAGGAGAGTAAGATAGCCATTCCATAAAGGTGTCCCCAAGTCAGAGGTAGCAAACTACACACCAATTAATATATCGGGAGTAGTTGTTAAAGTATTGGAAAAGTTGGTGAAAGGTAAAATACAACAGTGCATGGACAGGGATGCAATACTCTATAGTGGGTAGCATGGCTTTTTAAAAGGTTGGTCTTGTTTTTGTAGCATATTCACATTTTATAATAAAGTGAACAGCAGAATTGTATAAAGGTAGTAATGGTTTCACCATGATACTGCTGGATTTTCAAAGGCATTTGACAGAATACCACATGAAAAACTATTTCAAAAACTGGAGAGGATGGGAATGGATATGAGACTAGTAGCATAGGGTAGCTGATGGACAGACACTAGAGGGTAATATATGGTGGAGTGGAGTCTGGGAGAACAATGGTGACTAGTGTAGTACCTCAGGATTCAATACTAGGGCCACTGCTGTTTAATTTGTATATCAATGTTTATCAATGTTTATGGAATATGGAAATATTTATGAAGGGGGGGGGGGGGGATCCAGTTGTTTGTTGATGATGCAAAATGTAAGATTATGCACTTCGGGTTGAAAAGGTTGCATATGGTGTATCGTATTGATGGTATTTGTTTGCAGGAAATTGATGAAAGTGGACAAACAATTGAACCTCACAGGGCATATTGCAAAATTTGGAAAATAGCTCAACGAATTACTTGGATGTTGAAAAACACGCTAACAAGTAAAGATAAAGAAGTTATCTCCTTTATAAGGTTTGGCCACATGTTGACAATAGCGCACAGATTTGGGCACCAGAAAGTGGTCGAAAGGATTCAGAGATGAGTGACCAAGATGGTGCCAGGCCTGTTGAATATTCCCTTCGAGGATAGGTTGAAGGTTTGTGGTTTACAAAGCTTATGTGATAGGTGGAAAAAGAGGGGATAAAAAATTTAATATATCAAAGGGGTTTTATAAAATTGATGCAAGTGAAAATTTTAAATATATGAGTCAGAGAACTAGGGGGTATCAATGCAAGTTGTGTGTGTGTTCAGTAGGGATGTGGGGAGCAGTTTTTTGCATGGACAATGCTAAGTGAGAGGAATGGATTACTAGAATTGGTTGTGAGTTCTCTGGTGGTGAATGGATTGAAGGAGAGGTATGATGGTTGATTTGGGTCTTAATGGAGATCCCGTAAAGTAATAATAATATCATTTTCGAATGGGAAAAGTTAAACACAAAACATAACTTCATGATGAAACTTTTGTATAGCCGATTTAACGCTGAAGTTAACCGCACACACAAACTCCATGAATACCCTTTCTTTTCTCCAAACCTTCCATGTAAATCGAAATATATGATATGACATACAAACGAAAGAAGGGAAGCGAAGGAGAGAAATCGTGAGAATAAAGATCGTATTTTGTATGGTCATTCACTGATAAGAGGACCTTGGAGAGAGAGTGAAGAAATCGTGTTTTCCTTGTGCCAAAATTAAGGGTGTCAGTGAAGATGAAAGAAATGATTGTTTTGGCTGGCACAAATCATTTAGCAGGTTAAAGGCGCAGTTCATTTGAGGCTATCTGGTGTGAGGATAACTCATCGCAATATATAATTGGTTGCTGCTATAATCCAGGGAGAATGTAGATGACATGCATATAAGCTCGATAAGTGAAGATCTAATTATTATTAGGGCTTTCAACTAAGGGGACATACATTGGAAAGACGAATGGTCACAAGGAAAGAGGGAAAGGGGACTTATACAGCTGTACTACCAGAGGCAGCATGTAATGGAAGTGACACCAGGTTCCAGAGTGCCGAATCTGATCATAGCATCAGAAAACTATGCTGTTTCTGATTGGGGAAAGTGATCATGTAAGCTAGACAAATTGCTGGACATGCAGAATTTTCTGTTAAGAAAAGGATATATCTGGAATTATAAGCAGGTGATTAAGACAAGGTGAGGAATCAGCTTTCAACAGTGCTATGGCATAAGAATTTGAAGGAGGAAAGATGTTGGCGCATGTGAGATGGTCAAGCAGTGTTTGAAGAAAGCAGTATCAGATGGTATACTAAGAGTCAGATGGATAAATTAGATAGGAATTAAATGGATGAAAGACATCATTAAGCAGGTGTCACATGCAAAGAAAAGCTTTTGGGAATATAATAAAAAAGTGCTCAGCATGCCAACAAAAATCCTGAAGTGTTCTTCCAATATGTAGCAAGTAAACAGAGGAAGGACTTTAAAAATTGCTCATGGCTGGGAGCTAACAGAAAGAAACTAAGTATTCAAATTATTGAGGGATTATTTTTGCAAGGTTGTACTGTCTGTGTAGTCATATAAATATCTGATGTGACATGGACTGATAGGAAAATAGAGGTTGAAGAATTAAAGGTACCAAAATATTGTAGAATCTTATATTATGAGAATATGTAAGAGAATTATTGACTCATCCATTTTACTCCTCTGACCAAGCTCATTAATTTAATTAGAGCAGATGGATAAGAATATACCTCATTAGCGACTACACGTTTTTGTGTAGGGTAGGCCATGCCTAAAGTAATGTGCTTCTTTGTTATAATCAAGTGACAATAAAGTTGAATAAAGGAATGTTTACTCAATGATACTGCTGTACTTAGCAAAGGCATTTGACAAGATTCAACATAGAAATCAGTTGCATAAATTCAAGCATATGGGGACGGATATAAATCTGATGGTTTGAATTAGAGGGTGGCTGATGGACTGATATCAAAATTTAATTTGTGGAGGAGTTCAATCAGGGAGAATGCAGATGGTAGTGGTTTACCACAGGATTCAGTGTTTAATTTGTATTAATGATATAGAAAGGAATTTGATGGGAAATGTTTCAGTTGATTGCTGATTGTGCAAAACTGCATTCAGCGATAGTAAATGAAGGTAATGTAGAAATTCTGCAGGATGAATTTAATAGTCTAGCAGTATAGACAAAGGTAAACGGTTGTCAGTTTCATGTGGTTAAGTGTAAGGTGATGCACTGTGAAAAGAAAAGATCACAAGCTGTGTACTATACTGATGGAACGGAACTGCAAGAAACTGATGAGGCCAGGGACTTGGAGGAGATTATGAACAGAGAGGTGAAGTTTAAAGGGTATGTTGCAAAGGTAGCTAGAGCAGCACATCGGATTCCGTGAATGTTCAAAAACTCGTTAACAACCAGCTCAGCTAACGCATTTTTGTTCCCGTATAGGGAGTAGGCAAGGCCGTTTTAGCCCTCTAACTTTTGGAGACTGAGTGGGCAGTTCAATCTCTACTGGTAGCCAATCAGAGATAGCTAGCCCAAGGCCATCACTAATTAATCGGTATGTAGTGAAGAAGGCGGCTAACAAGCGCCGCTAACTAGGGTCCCTAACCCTAACACAATATTTTTAATGTCTGAAAATAATGTAAGTTCGACGGCCAATTTTCTTGAGTTTACAGGAAGAAAAACCCTAGTTTTCGGGTGAAAACACCCACTTGCCTGTGCCAGAGATTGACTAACTCGGGAACTGGTCGAAAAAAAGGCGTAGAAAATGTTCCTGTACATCGGCAACTAGACTCGAACTTATAAGTCTTTCTTCGTGCGGTAGAGTGCAAACGGCACTTCTATTGAGCCACACAGGCTCGCTAACAAACAGAGATAGAAAAAAGTGCTGTCCGCATCCCATTAGGGTTATGTAAGAAGAGACGGCAGCACTTGTTTGTCGGTCTCTTCATCAGTGGCCTCCTATAATTAGTGATTATTATGGGCCAGCTATCTCTGATTGGCTACCAGTGAAGATTAAACCCACCCAGTCTCCAAAAGCAAGATAGGGTTTAAAGGCCTCGCCAATTCCCTATAATGGAATAAAAGGCATTAGCTTATTATTATTCCCATTTATAACAGAATAAAAGGAGTTAGCTTATTATTATCCCTTTTATAAGACTAATAAGCTCACATCTGGCCCGCTGAATTCCGTTGGTATGAAGAAATCGGTGGAGAGGATCCTAACACTAGTGACAAAGATTGTTGGAGGTCTGTATAATACTCCCTATGAGAAATGATTGAAAGTCTGAGCTTAAAAAATTAGATTTTTTTGATTGGGGGATGGTGAATGGGTTGCAAAAGGTGGTTGTAAGTGCTTCGTCAGTGAATGAGCTTGAGGGATGGTATGATAGGTATTGTCTGAATAAGGCTAGTGTGTTAATAATAGATCTCCTGCAAAGAATCTTCTGAATCCACCGAAATATCTACATAATAATAAAATTCCATCAACCAGTTATCGTATAACCCTCTTTCAGAAGTTTGTATGCCTTTATCCTATTACCTCTTTTTCTTCTGTTTTTCTCGAATTATAAAAAATAAATATATAAAAAAACCTCCTTTACAAATTTCGAATACAAAGCTTATTCAAATTCACAGCTCGTCCACCTTAAGCCATTGCAATATTCCCTCAAATTCACTCCGATATATTAATCAGCTGCATATATTTTGCACCATATAGCTATATGCCATTTATTGCCGCTGCTTTTCTGTTTAAATTACTATTAATATCTGCCCAACTCTCTAAGCTACTTTTGCAAAGCGGCTACAGTGGATTGATAAAATTCGAGATTGGGTTGTGTTGTTTTGAATTATAGCTAAAGTTAATAAGACTGTGTGGCATGTTGTTATGTCTGGTTCTTCCCTCCCTCTCTCTTTCTCTCTCTCTGTGTATGTGTGTGTGTGTGTTGTTAGAACTGCTTCAGGAGGTGCATTTAATTGAAATCTGAGGTGGTGGATCTGATATGACACACTTTTGGTGCTGTGAAGACAATGCAGTTATAATAAGAATTAAATTGATGTAAGGAAATTGAGTGGTGGTCGTACTACTGTCTGGGACATTGATCAAACCATATATGAACTACTGTGCACAGAAATTTGGTCATCAGTTTCATTCTGCTGGGGGAGGAGGAATCCAGGCATGAGAAAATGAGGCAGCATCAGGATTATTAACAATTATTTATGGCGAGTAGTTGAGGCAGTGTAAGTTATCCTCACCGAGAGGATCCTGTGGTTGTCAATTATGCATTTCGTGGACGAGTCAGGGGTAATGGATTTTGAAGATGTTACAGTTGGTGTGGATAGATATGGTGTTGTGCATGAGGCAGGGGCTGAAATTAGATGATGCTGATAAAAAAATCAGCTAACGATTTTAATTTCCTTATAGGGACTAGGCGAGGCCGTTTTAGCTCTAACTTTTGAGATTTAGTGAGCAGTTTAATCTGAACTGGTAGCCAATCAGAAATAGCTGGCCCATGATTATCTCTAATTTTAAGCGGTATCCAGTGAAGACACGGCTAACAAGTTTATCCCCTATTGCTTGGCCCTTAACACAATATTTTAAATGTCTGAAATACTGTGGGTTCAACGATTGATAACTTGCATTTCCGAAAAAAAAAAAAAAAACCCGCTTTCTCGTATCAGAGGTAGATTAACTCGGAAACCAGTCGAAGAAACGCGAAACGTTCCTCTAGTCGGAAAATAGAATTGACCGCTCTTTCGTGGGGGTGGTCTAGTACCGAGAAGTGCAAACGCCACTTCCACGCAGCTCTCTGATGATGTTAATAATGAAAATAGTATTATCATAATACTGGCTGCCTTTGGTGTGCTGTAAGAAAGTTGCTGGTTCCACATGGAAAATGAGACTTGTAGATTCAATTCTAGTCGTCTGTTTTGCAAATAGCTGTGGTTCTGAGTTCCTGATTTCTACACAGGAAAAATCAGTTAGCTGATTTTTCCTGTGTAGAAATCAGGAACTTAGCTAGTCTTATTGGCATATGTACTTCGGGAAATAAATGAACACACACACACAATCTTAATTTTGATCACATGTAATGAAGATACAAGGTATCCTATAAGTACCATAATATTTCAATAATTCTTCATAATCAGAAAAATTGGTATATTAGAGTGCAGTTCCCATGAAAGTGAATCGCAAGGAGGGAGAATTTTTTTTTTGGCAGGGAGAAAAAATGTAGTTCAAATTGTCACCGATAGAGGGCGAAAGCAGCGATGACCGTCAGAAGAGCATTGAAAACTTATTTAATCATATGCAGCAAACCCATTGCATATCACTACTGTAATTGTTCAATGTGTCTTCCAGCACAAGCAATTACATTCTTCAAGTTGGTGAGAACATCATTTACAGAAGTGTGGAGCACATTCAAGTGGATGCAAGCAACTTGGCGGGAATGGCTTCTTTTAAATCTGTTAAGGAAGATGGGCTGCCTCAGGTACACTCAGGATTAAATATTCCCCAACCAAAAATCTACTGGCGTCAAGTCCGGGAAGCGAGGGGGACATAAGAAGTTGCAATTATGGCTGATGAGTCATTCTTCACCAAATGTACATATGATAAACTGCTTTACAGAAGATGCAATATAGGTGGCGCCCTGTCCTGGATAAACGTGTCTGTGTGAAGAACATTTTCCCCCCCCCGCAAGCATGGTACCACATTTTCGCGTAGCAGTTATAAGTAGCGCTCTGAATTTACTGATCACATCTTCAAGCCCCTTATTGCACATGGCTGTTCAAAGAAAGAGGCACCTCCAATGACCGATGCAGTGAAGCTGCACCAGTGTGCTGTGGTGAATACAATGGCTCCTCTGTGTAGGCATGTGGATCGTCCTACACCCAAATTCGACAGCTATGACTATTAACTGTCCCATGCTATGAAGAATGCACCTCATCTGTCCAGAAAATGTTGTACAGCCATTGGGGATCTTCTGCCAATTTTGTCAACAACCACGTTGGGAATTTTTCCCTCTTAGTGGTATCACTTGGTAACAGCTGGTGAAGAGATTGCAGCTTGTATGGATACAAGTTTAACACACCATGAAGGATGGAGAATACAGACGTTTTCACTATGCCTGTGATTCCTGAAGCTTCCCATGCATTGCTTAATCTGCTTGTTGAACGTGCTGTAGGGAATTCATTTGCGATACCACACCGCTGGTACGAGCTTCGGATAACACTAGTCTGCTAGTGTGAGGGTGATCTGACAAATTTCCAGTTTCCTTGAAACGTTGTATTCGAATAGTTTGGCAGGAGTGATAGGACCTCGACTTTTCTTCATTCTTTTCTGCACCCGAAACTTTCGGAAAGCTTCCAGTACCGATTCTCCACTTTATATATACATGTATATATAAAGGATACCTTAATTTGATCACAGTGTATATATATATATATCAAGTCAGCTAAGGTCTTTTATGTTTCTGTATAGGGAGTATGCGAGGCCGTTTTAGCCCGATCATACTTTCGGAG
Source organism: Typopeltis vanoorti (assembly GCF_054136105.1). Classification (NCBI taxonomy): domain Eukaryota; kingdom Metazoa; phylum Arthropoda; class Arachnida; order Uropygi; family Thelyphonidae; genus Typopeltis; species Typopeltis vanoorti. Next base: position 20,146,381 of record NC_143565.1, on the reverse strand, counting down.
ACTGAGTAGGCCGTTCAATCTCCACTGTAGCCAATCAGAGATAGCTGGCCCAAGGCTATTGCTAATTAATCGGTACGCAGTGATGGAGGCTAACATGCCACCATCTCGTGGTCCCTAACCCTAACACAATATTTTTAATGTCTAAAAATAGTGTGTGTTCGACGGCTGATTTTCTTGAGTTTACGGGACTAAAAGCCTGAGTTTCCAGGAGAAAAAACCAGCTTGCCCGTGCCAGAGATCGACTAACTTGGGAACGTTCGAAAAAAGGCTTAGAAAATGTTCCTCCAGTCAGCGACTAGACTCCAACTTATAAGCCTTATAAATCGAGATCAACTAACTCGGGAACCGTTCGAAAAAGGACTTAGAAAATGTTCCTCCAGTCGGCGACTAGACTCCAACTTATAAGTCTTTTCGTGTGGTCAAGCGCTGAACAGAGCAAACGCCACTTCTACTGGCTCAGGCTCTTAATATTATCATTATTAAGAGAGACCTCCAGGGAGTCAGAGACTCATTGAGGGAGGCCACATTCTACACACACACCAGCTATCATACTTATTCTTGAATTCCTTAACACTGCTTGCACTCACAACATCCAATGGCAATCCATTCCAGTCATGCACCACCCTATAAGAAAAAAATCTAGCCCTCATCCCCTTCTTAGTGGCATTCATTCTCAGCTTCCATGGATTCCCTCTTGACATTTCCCCACCCTTAATAAATTCAAAAATTCCATCAAATGAAACCTGTATGACCCTTTAAGAAGTTGTAACTCTCAATCATATCACCTCTCTTTCTCCTGTTTGCAGTCTGCAAATTCTCAATCTGTCCTCATAATCAGTATTCCACAATCCTGATATCATTTTTAACACTCTCCTTTGTAATCTCTCCGATATATCAGAATCACAACGGAAACCAGACTTGTGCACAACAGTCCAAGTGAGGTCTTTTCAAGGCCTTGTAAAGAGGAAAAATGACCACCTTATCTTTACATGTGAACATTCGTTTCAGCATTGCAAGTATCTTTTGAGTTGTATTTGCAATCTTTGTTACATGCCCACTGAACTTCAACTTCCTGTCCTGACACTCCAAGATCCCTTGCCTCATCAGTTTCTTCTACCATAATCCCAGCAATATAATACGACATTGGATATCTAATCACACCGAAGTGAATGACTTTACATTTACTGACATCCGTTTTTCTATGCCTACATTTCCAGCCTATTCAAATCATTCTGCAGGTACTGCATATCAGGAGCATTCATGATTACTCTATCTATCTTTGCATCATCAGAAGATAGCTGTATGTTGCTTGTGAAATCCTTTCTAATATCATTAACGTAGAGATTGAATAACAGTGGACCAAGCACTGATCTTTATGGTACACCACTGGTTCCATGTTCTATAACCCAAACCCATATTCTCCAATTAATGCAACAGTCTACCATGCTGTATTCTGTCAAAAGCCTTAGCAAAATCCAAAAGTATCATGGTGTATCCATTTCCCTTGTCTAGTTGCTAAAACATGACCTTCCCTTAGTAAACCCATGTTGCTTATTGCAAAGTAGAGATTTACCATCAACCCATTTCTGAATGCAAGCCCTGACCAATTTTTCCAAAATCTTCCCCACCACTCCTGAGATACTAATTGGTCAATAGTTGGATAATCCGTCTTTGCACCACCTTTATGCAATGGAATTACCATACATTCTTCCACAACTCTCCAATAACCTCGTTAGCGGGGCTAAACTTCTTGTTCTCGCCTGCGTGATTTTTTTAGCATTACTTTTCTAGTGCGTTTTTGGCACCATTTTAAACTTATTGTTGAAATGTCTTAATAAAAAATGTTATAAAATACTAAATACACTAAAACCTACATTATTATACTGTAAAACACACTAACAGTCAAAAATAACCAATTTAAAGGAGGGCTAAATTCACCGACTAACCACTTCGAACCAATCCATATATCATCATCATCAAATTCCTGACATGTCCCTTCAAGGAATGTATATTATAGTGCTACATGAAAAATCTCCATCATTACTAACTTCGTATTTACAATTTTCCTCCAAATCAATCTGTTACCAGTCAATATATACTGACTGGTACCAGTCAATATATATATATATATATATATATATATATATATATATATATATATATATACTGACTGGTAACAGACTTTGCAGAAATACATTATGCGTCATGCAGAAGCAATATGTGAGAGAAAAAAAAAGTTTCAAAATTGACTAACAGGGGATGCTGTATGATGTGTGGAATATCGATGTAGTAATTTTTCTGTCTGTGTGTGTAAGAGGGAGAAAAGTGACACAAGCATAAATAACACATTTTTATTTATATATATACATGAGTATATATACATACTTAGAGAGAGAGCCTCCATAGCTCAGTCGATATAGGCGAAGCCTTTTGATCGGAAAGACCTAGATTCGATTCCCGTCAGTGACCTGAGGAACCTTTATCTCTTTCGACGAAAGGTGAGTTAGCCGGTCCGGTATGGAGGAACTCGGAAACTCTGGTTTTTTTGCTTGTAATACTACTCCTGAGGCATCCTTTATCTGCTTGACTCATGTTATGTCTTTCGAGGCCTTATCTCTGGCTTTCGCTATTCTCAACAACTGGGCTTCACCACCGTTTCTCTCCAGTTCTTCATAAACCTCATCAACTGCCCTCGCTTTCGCCCTTGCCACAGCTCTCTTTGCATTTCTCTTTGCTAATCTATCTGCCTCCTTGTTGGCTCTAGTTCCAGTCATGTTCCATTTTTTCTTTGCCTCTTTCTTTTCCTTGATCTCCAACTGCACCTCCTCATTCCACCACCATGCCTCCTTATCTTCAGGCGGTCCCTTTCCTGATGTTATACCAAGCACCTCTTCTCCAATTTTTCTAATATCCAACTATTAATGTCCTACCATTCTTCCACATCCTCTGGTAACTTCATTTCTTTCAATACCTTTTCTTTAAACTTATTCTTTGGGCCTTCCTCTTTCAATTCTCACCACTTTATTCTCCTATGTATCTGCCACTTCCGCCTATTCTTCTTTTCCCCTTTTATATCACAGTCTACCACAACCAACCTGTGCTGTGCTGTGCTGCTACACTTTCTCCATTAATCACTTTACAGTTTTTCACCTCCTTCAGATGTTTCCTACGGCACATAATATAATCAATCTGACTCATTCTATCCCCGCTCTTATAGGGTTATCAGATGCCCAACTCTCTTCTTGAACCACGTGTTAGCTATAGCCAGATCGAAGGCCACAGCATATTCTATGATTCTTTTACCTTCTTCATTTCTTTCACTACTACTCCAACCCCCATGTACCCTTTCTTCACCGCTTCGTCGCCTTCCTACATGCCCATTCAGATCTGCTCCGACGATCACTCTCTCACCATCAGGGATTCTTATTACTACTTGGTCAAGTTCTCTCCAGAATGTCTCTTTCTCCTCCTCATCACAACCTATTTGTGGGGTGTAGCCACACACTATAGTAGCCACACTTCCTGTCATCTCAAGCTTAATGCTCATAACCCGATCATTCTTCCGGCACACCTCACAGACTCCATCCTGCAGCTCCTTATCGATGATAATTCCAACTCCGTTTCTTCCCTTCTTATTCACACCGCTATAAAACAGCTTATATCCCTCCACCACCTCCTTTGCTTTATTGCCTTTCCACCTTGTCTCCTGCACGCACAAGATCTTCAGCTTCCTTCTTCTCATCATGTCCATTATCTCCCTACTCTTCTTATTCATCGTACCCACATTCAGTGACCCGATTCTTACTTTACATATGCTCTCTTTCTGTTGGACTCACTTCTTTAGCCGAACCTGTCCTTGGTTCAGTAGCCCTAGCCCACTTCTCACAGTCCTCGGGAGACAGAACTGCGCGTCGCTTACGGGGTACGCCCTAGCTGTGGTCCTTTCTCTGTTATTCAACATTTCATCCTGCATGGTTTTTTTTTATGGCCGGATGCCCTTCCTGATGCCAACCCTCCCTTTATCCGGGCTTGGGACCGGCACCGAGAAGACTAATTTGCCCTCCCCAGTGGCTGGGTTATAGGAAATAATCTGAAAGGAAATATTCAGTTGTTTGTTGATGATTCAAAATTGGGTAGAGTAATAGTTAATTAAGGTGATATGGAGAACTTGCAGGATGATTTAAATAGGCTGTCAGTATGGGCAAAAGTTAATGGGTGTCAGTTTAATGTGGAGAAATATAAAGTTATGCATTTTGAGATAAATTGATTACAGGCTGTGTACCACATTGATGGAACTGTACTGCAGGAAATAGATGAAGTTAGGGATTTAGAGGGAATGGTAGACAGAGAGTTTGAAGTTTAAGGACATATTGCTAAGGAAGTTCATAAGATTACTTAACAATTGAAGAGCATGCTAACAACTATAGATAACAAAGTTTTTATTCCTCTTTATAAGACCCTGATACATCCACATCTGGATTACTGTGCTCAAGTTTGTTTACCTGGGTATTTTGGGGATGAGGAAGTAGTGGAAAGAATCCAGAGGTGAGTGATCAAGAGATAGCGAGAGAGCTGTGGAATGCTCCCTATGAGGATAGATTGAGGGCATGAAAAGAGAGGGATGTGATAGAAAAATTTAAGTTACTTAAAAAGATTTTCATAGGACTGACGCAGAGGAAATATTTCAGTTTGGCTATAGGTGCAGAACCAGAGGCCATCCCTGTAAAGGCATGGTTAGTAAGGGTGTAAAGACTAGATTTTTGCTTGGAGAGTTGTGAATGAATGCCATGGGTTGCCAGAGTCAGTACTTTGTGAGCACTTTGTCTGTTAATGTGTTCAAGGAGAAGGGTGATAGATTGTGTGAATTGTTGGGGTCTCCCACGATAAGTCTTCAGAATCATTGTGGGAGACACCAACTATCCAAACAATCTATTATCCTTCAATGGACACCATGGTGGTGTCCGTATAATTATAAAAATAATTGTGCAACAGGACATCTACTGTACAACTCTCTGTCTCCACCACCACTACACTGAACCTCTACTACCAACCATCCACATCAATGCCATCTACTGCCCACCACCACAACTAGTATTTTTTGTCTGTAAATTGCATGTGTTCCAAAGGGGTGATTTGTCTGTATTTTTTTTTCTCCCAAGTTTCCAGGAAAAAAAAAACCCTGCTACCTGCGTATGAGATTGGCTAACTCACCTTCGATTTAAAGAGTCCATATAAAGAATCCTCCCATCACGAAGAGAATCAAACTTAGGCCTTTTCCAATTGAAGGGTGCAACGTACCATCTTGCTTCCAATTATGCTACAGAGGTGCTTCTTTATAAGGCCTTGACAAGTCCACATCTGGATTACTGTGCTGAATTCTGGTTTCCTGGGTTTTTTGGAGATGTGGAAGCAGTGGAGAAGATTCAGATGCAAGTGACCAAGATTTCAAGATCCTTGGAACGCATTTATTATTATTCAGGGCTCCATGCAGTCAAAAGACCCATTGTGGGAGGTCCTTCCTATGAAACACAAAGTCTATCATACACACTTTGAACTCATTAACCATTCTTGCTCTCTATCAAGTAATGCATCCCACAGTTCAACCACCCTCCACGCAAAGAAACCACCCTTCACCCTCTTGCTCACAGCCTGCCAGCTCTGCCAAATAGTTCTTGAGTATGGCCAAAGCAGGCCAAATAAGGTAGGTGTGAAATGAGAATTAAGAGGTTAGGCATGCAGTCTGGAAGAGGAAAGCATTAGGGAAGCAGCACAAGAATGAGTAATAATTAGTTGCATGAGAAATACAAAGAGCAGGTGAGGAAAGTGACTTGCTTGGAAAGGGTAGCAAAAGTGCAGTATGAGCAGCAGTTAGCTAACATATAGAAAGAACTCTGTAAGATTTTTATTTAAAAATGAAAATCCCAGAGAGTTCTTTCTATATGTGAACAGCTGAAGAAAGGATGATATTGGTTAGTAAAAACTATGAAATGATAACTACTGCATAGGATATAGTTGAGATATTAACTGAGTGGAGTGGAAAGAACTTGAGTGCAGTGGGAAGGGTGGAATAGGAAATTGAGTAACTTGATGTCATATCACCATGTGTTTTGAGAGAATGTTCCAGAGAATGAACAACAGCTTTGATGTACTCACTGAACATGAGGCCTTACACTGAGCAAGTTCCAGAGGAGTATAAAAAGAGCAAAATTGTTCCACTTCTTAAGGAAAGTGATAAGAATAAATCTTTGCATTATAGACTAATCTGTTTGTCTGGAGTTGTGGTTAAAGTATTGAAGAGGTTTTAGAGGACAAAGATTCAGAACTGGGTTGACAGAGAATACTGCTGCAGAAGCAGCAGTATTCTCTTTAACAGACAGAATAAGCAGATGTTGCAGGTTTGCTAAAGGGAGATTGTGTTTTAGAAATCTACTTACTTATTATAGCAAGAGGGCAAAATTGTTCCACTTCTTAAGGAAAGTGATAAGACTTAACCTTTGCATTATAGACTAATCTGTGTGTCTGAAGTTGTGATTGAAGAGGTTTTATGCATTGGACAAGGGATATGTATACACAGTAATATATTTAGATTTTGCAAAGACCTTTGATAGATTGCAGCAATGGATTGGAGATCAGCTCTCTGATAGGTATCAGCAAGTTGTGTGTATGGGAGAGCAATATCCTGGAAGAGGAAATCACTAGTGATGGGCTGCAAGGATATATTTTGCAACTGTTGCTGTTTGATATGTATTTGGGAAAGAAGTGAATGGTTTGCAGATGGTACCAAGAAGAACTATGAGGAGTAGAGCAGATGTAGCTTTCTAATAGGACTTGAATAAGCTGAGTTAATAGGGAAGTGAGTGGGATTAACAGTTTAATGTTGAAAAGTATAACGTTTTAAAATTTGGAAAACAAAGATGGGATGCGGAGCACACCATCAAGAGGGATATCATAGAGGAGATACGGGATCTTGGAGTGATGGTGGATAAGGACCTAAAATTTGGTGAGGACAAAATTGCTGAAATTGTGAGGACAGCACAATGGATTATGGTAATGATGTGGAGCACAAATGGATTACTGTGCACAGATTTGGTCACCCAGTTTTCACAAGGATGAAGAGATACTGCAGAGATTTCAAAGATAGTCAACTAAGATGGTTATGGTTTCTGGAATGTTAAGTATGAAGAAAAATTGAGAAAATGCAATTTGCAGAGTCTAGCAAATAGGGAAAAAGAGAGGTGTTATGATTGAGACATCTAACTTGGTAGGGATCATTACCAGATTAATGTAGATGAGAGTTTTTGTAGAATGGAGATAGACATGGGATCACAAGATTCCTTGGAAGCTGTATAAGGAGGATGTGAGCTGAAAGGTGGGGGGAGTTAGAAGTAGGTTTTTTGTATGGAGAGCGGTGGACGACTGGAATGCGTTACCTGAGAGTTTGGTGAGTGAAGAGACAGCGAGTACATTTAAGGGATGGTAGGATTAGCTGAATGTGATAGCAGGACCTCCCACAATGAGTCTTTTGATTTCATAGAGGTCTGATGATAATAATAATAGCAGTATTTTCTGATGGTCAGTATGGATTTGTAAAGAGATTCATGTTTTAGCAATCTACTTACATATTATAACAAAGTGCCAGATGCACTGGATAAAGGAGATACATATACAGTAGTATATTTAGATTTTATAAAGGCCTTTAATAGCTTGTCACATGGCAAGTTGGAACAATTAAAGGAGGGGTTAGGTAATAGAAAAGCAGATTGCCTGTGAGATCAGCAAGTTGTATGGGAGAAGCATCCTGAAAGAGGAATGTCACCAATGATATGCTGTGGCGTTCTCTTTAGGAGTCGTCATAGTTTACTTTTTTTATGTTAATAATATTAATATAAATAGAGATATGCAGTTGTTTGCAAATGATGCAAAGTTCAGGAGTACAGCAGATGTAACCTTGCATGAGGATTTGAATAGGCACTGTGAGTGAACAAGTAAGTGAAGCTACAGTTCAATGCTGTGAAGTGTAAAATTTTAAAATTTAATAAGCAAGGGTAAGATGCAGAGTACAATTGGCAGGTCCATTTTTTGAAGAAGGTGGAGGAGATGAGAGATCTTGGAGTGGCAGTGGACATGTACCTGAAGTATTAGGGTTAAAGAGCAAAACTGTAAGGAGACTGCAACAAACTATGGCAATTATGTGGAGGATTATGATGTTTAGAAGAAGATAAGGCCTTGATCAGGCAGTGTACGGATTATTATGCATATATCTGGTCATCTGGTTTTCAAGTAGATGAGAATATATTTGAAAGCAATGAGGGAAAATTGACCAAGGTGGTTTTGGGCCTCTGGAATATTAGGTTATATAAGAATTCAGATTGAGTAGGAATGCCATGTGCACAACCTTATGAATAGGAAAGCTGATATGATAAAGACTTATAAGTTAGTAAGGAATTATTACTAGTTAACCTGGGATATATCTGAAAGAAGGCATGAGACATTGCCTAGCATGAATGTGTTAAATACAGAAGAAATGTTTCATAGAAAAGATAAGGGGAGAACAAAAAGCTATCCCTAGAACCCATAAAGGAGGGTGCGAGTAGGGAAGTGTGCAGCAGTTCTATGCACACACACACACAGAGAGAGTAGTTAGTGAATGGAATGTATTGCTTGGGAGTGTGGTGCTTGTGGAAACAGTAAATGAGTTTAAGGGAGTAGAATCCAAGAGAATAACAGTGACAAGTGGAGTTCCATAGCATTCTGTACTAGGGCCATTGCTATTTAATTCATATATTAATAATACAGGGAGTGATTTGAGGGGAAATATCCAGTTCATCACTGATGATGCAAAAAGGGGAGGGCAATGATTAAGGTGATGTAGAGATCCTACAGGATGATTTAAACAGATTGACAATGTATACAAAGGATAAAGGTTGTTATGCACTTTGGAATGAAAAGATTCTGTGTATTACAATGATAATACAGAAATTTGATGGGATTTGAGGGTGACAATGAACAGGAATTTCGAAGGCATATTCCCTGAAGATAACTTGGATGTTGAAGAACATACTGATACAAATATAGGGAGGCTATTATTCCTCTTTAAAAGGTTCTTGATTGCTATGCACATATTTGGTTGCCTTGGTTTCTTGGTGATGAAGAGGATGCAGTTGAGAATACGTGTACAAAATGCTCCCTATGAGGGATGGGAGGACGAGGCTATCTAAGGAAGTTGTAAGGAAACAGTACAGGAAGAAATATGCTTTTTGCATCAAAGTAGGGGGATCAATCGTTCGATGCTGTTGGCACACTCTCCCTCAATGAGTCTTTGGACTCCCTGGAGGTGTCACATAATAATAATAATAATAATGATAATAATAATAATAAATGGAATACAGTATAAAGTAGGATGATGCATGAGCTTGGGATGAAGTGTGATGGACATAATATGAGTTAATGAAGAGTGTTCCATAACCCTTATGACTTCATGGAACACTTAAATAGCAATTTGTGTGTGTATGTGTGTTATACAGAATGTTCAGTGATTCTATTTCAATATTATAAGATCTTATAAATAAGAGCTTATGCTTAGTAAGCAAGCCAGCACATCAGTGGCATTATTATATTATTATTATTATTATTATGTGACGCCTCCAAGGAGTCCAAGGACTCATCGAGGGAGGGCACTCCATAACTCCCTGTCCCCACTATTTAATCCATCAACTACAGAAAACTGCTACTACCATCATCTACACACAGCAGCATCCATTGCCCACTGCCACCACCACCACTAATATTTTTTGTCTTTAAATTGCGTGTGTTTTCAAGGCTGATTTGCCTGTATGCAACATTAAAAACTTGAGTTTCTGGGAGAAAAAACCCTGCTAATATGAGATTGGCTAACTTACCTTCAATTAAAAAACCCATATGATGATGAGGATATATTGGAAAGGGTTCAGAGAAGACTAAGGTGGCAACTATTCTATGGGATGTGGATATGGTGGCAAATTGAGGGAATGAAATGTTGGTAAAGAGTTGTTACTGGATTGATGTGGAAGAAATTTTTAATAGAATGGAGGAAGGAATAGAAGAAGGGGACATCCATGGAAGCTCTAAAAGGAGGGTATGAGTAGGTTCTGACACTGTTGTAAATGCAGATACACTGAATGAGTTTAAAGCATAGTTTGATGGGCTTTTAGTGTAGCAGTATACCTCCTGCAATGAGTCTTTTGACTCCATGGAAGTCTGGTAATAATAATAATAATAATAAAACTAGTACTGTTTTCTTTCATTCAACTGTCTTATCAGTTAATTGTTCGAAAGTTTCCCAAAATTTGACCAGAGAACTTATGAGAATAAAATCCTCGGCATCTGAGCTGCATCAGGTTGCACTACTTAAAATACAGTGCAAGGTAAGGCAACTCTGACACAGTGGATAAGCTCTTTGATCAAATTTTTGGACACTTTCAATGTTTTTATTTTTGCATTGGCTATGAAATATGGATGGATTCTTAACATCTGCTATTTATATCTATATTAACACAAATCTATTTGTTTTCACATTGCCAAAATTAAGTTCTTTTTTTATTATTTTATTGTAAAAATAGGAAATGTATAAAATTAGTCTCCCTCTGGAGTTGTATATTTTTAATTTTTAATCGGTTCAACAAAAACTTTAAGAATATTTGTAAAATCTTTATTAATATATTTTGAATAGCATTTATTGTATTAGTCTATCTATTACTATCACAAAATCAAATCATATATTTTATTAGTAGTTATGAAAACTAAGCCATATATGCAAACATAAATATTTCTCTGTAATACTGTCTTCTCAGTTCCATTCAGCAACTACTTGATCCAGCAGTGACACATTATTGCAGAATATAATTAACCACTAGAAGTAAAAAATAATAATAAATAAATAAAATATTAAAACATTTATCTGCTAAATTAAACTACAAGAATATCATCATAATTTATTCAGGTATGAATAGGGAAATATATACAGAAATATGCACATAACAACAAGTCATGAAGATAAAGTCTTATAAATGAAGTTGAGCCAAGCTGCTCTATTAAGTGCAAAATGGTAGATATCTACTGGTGTGCATGTGTCTCATCTTCAAAAAGAATTTTGCTTATACACAACTGCCTTCTTCACTTTGTGTTCATTGATCTGTAAAGAGCAAGAGCAATGCGAGCGGTGATCCAACCTCAGCTGTCTTTTCTGAATTGTTTCTATTCAAGGTCTTTTCTGGTTTTTTTCAATAATGACTGGAGATGGGATTTTTAATATTGATCACAGGCATTGTTCCTAAGCTAATGATGATATTAACTGCACACTGAGCAGTGATGTTCCATGTCTGGGAAACATACATAACTATGTGTTGACTGATAGTTCCACTGCATAAAGGTGGTTCCAAGACTGCTGTTGTAAATTACCGACCGATTAGCATATCAGGAATCATTGTCAAGGTCTTAGAGAAATTAGTCAAGAAAAGAATACAGGATTGGATAGATGAAAATGGGATATTGTATGGGGGACAACATGGCTTTGTAAAGGGTAGATCATGCCTCAGTAACTTGCTCATGATTTAGAACACAGTGATGGCTGAACTGGATAGGGGTAATGGGTTTACAGTGATACTACTGGACCTTGCCAAGGCCTTTGATAGGATACCACATGGAACCTTAATCAGTAAACTGGAGCAGATGGGTATAGATATAGGGTTGGTGAGATGGATAAGAGGGTGGTTGAAGGAGAGATATCAAAGAGTGGTTTATTCATGAGTGGAGTCTAAAAGACGGCTTGTGACTAGTGGTGTGCTGCAGGGCTCTGTTCTTGAACCACTGCTTTTCAATTTGTTCATCAATGATATAGGAAAGGATTTGAGAGGAAGTGTTCACTTGTTTGCTGATGATGCAAAGTTGGGTAGAGCAATTGTGAGTGCACAGGATGTCAAAATTTTACAGGATGATTTGGATAGTTTTGAGGACTGGGCTAGGAAAAATGGATGTCAATTTAATGTGGCAAAGTGTAAGGTTATGCACTTTGGGGTGAAAAGAATAGCAGCAGTATATCGCATTGGTGGAACCGTACTCCAGGAGATTGATGAGGCCAGGGATTTGGGAGTATTGGTGGATAGGGAATTGAAGTTCAGGGGGCACATTGCAAAAGTGACTAAATCAGCTCATCAGATCACTTGGCTTCTGAAAAATACTTTAACATGCAGAGACAAGTTGTTGTTCCTCTGTATCAAGCCTTGATGAGACACCATCTGGACCACTGTGCCCAGTTATGGGCACCAGGGTTTCTTCGTGATGGGGAGGAAGTGGAGAGGATCCAGAGACGGGTGACCAAGATGATAGCAGGTCTGTGGAATGAACCTTATGAGAATAGGTTGAAGATTTGTAGGTTGCAGAGATTGGACGATAGGCAAAGGAGGGGTGATATGATTGAGACATTCAAATTACTGAAGGGTTTTTATAAGATTGATCCAGAAGATGTTTTTGAAAATATGACTGGTGGTGGGAGGACTAGGGGCCATTCATGGAAGCTGGGCAAGAGTGTGGTTGACAAGGGTGTTAGAGCTAGGTTTTTTACTTGGAGAGTGGTGAATGAGTGGAATAAGCTTCCAGAGTCTGTTGTGGGTGCTACGATTGTGAATGAGTTCAAGGCAAGGTATGATAGATACCGTCATTGTCGAATAGTTGTTCTTGACATGATGTTAGGGCCTCCCTCGATGAGTCTGTCGACTCCTTGGAGTTGCCCGGAACAATAATAATAATAATAATAATAGTTTCTTATAGACATTTGGTTTTTCAATTTCAGATCCTAGTTAGATTTTTTATGAAATGGAAGAGCTTTGTTCTTACTTTTCACTATATCACTTAAAGTTGATGAAGGATCCAAGGTACTGAAAATCTTCCAAAGAGTGTAGTCATTTAACTTAATGTTTCAAGCATTCTATTTTATATTTTAGGACTTTAATTTTAATTTTATTGCTATTAACCATTAACCTAATTAACTGTGCATTTTTACACAGATTACCTAGGTGCTTTTGAACAGTCTGAATGTTGGAGTTCTTAGCACAACATCATCATCTGCTAAGTATGTATACACTGTCTGATCAAAAATATTTGGATGCCTGTTCATCCCCACTCTCACTCTATAATATCAAAGATATTAATATGGTCCACCCTTTGCTGCTATAACAACCTTCAGTCTTTTGGGAAGACTTTCCACTAGATTTGGTATGCGGTGTATTTTGTGTAGGCCAGCCAATTCTTCAACATCCATCTCATCAAATCATTTCTGCACAGACTTCACTTTATGGACAGGGGCATTGTTGGGTTGATACAGAAAAGGGGCTTTTCAGTGAACTCTTGCCATAAAGTTGGAAGCAGTACAGAATTGTCTACAATTACATTATAGGCTATGGTGCAAAGATTCCCTGTCAATGGAACTAGGAGACCAAGCCCAAACCCAAACAGTCTCAGACCATTATGCATCTTCCATCAAACTTCACAGTTGGCATAACATATTTAGCTAAGTAGCATTCTCCTGACAGCTGTCAAATCCAGACTTATCTGTCAGACGATGAAGCATGATTTATAACTCCAGAGAATATGTTTTCGCTCTTCCAGAGTCCAATGGTAGCAATATCCCGAAAGAGGAAAGTCACTAGTGATGTGCCTCAGGAGTCTTTTTAAGACCACTGCTGTTTAACCTGTATGTATTATTATTATTATTACATGACACCTCCAGGGAGTCCAAAGACTCATCGAGGGAGGGCACCTACTCCACAACTCTCTGTCTCCACCACTCAATCCAACTGCAATGAACCGCTCTACTTTCTCTATGCTCTACACCAACGACATCTATCGCTGGCCACCACCACTAGTATTTTCACAGACAACCACAAACATCCATGCCCACGGCGGTATTTGAACTCACAGCCTTTTGGCTGGAGAGCAGATACGCTAATCACTCGGCCAACCAGGCAGGCATATATTGGCAAAGATTTGGATGGGGATATTCAGTTGTTTGCAGATGATGCAAAGTTGGGATGAACTTTAAAGCGTAGAGAAAATGTGGCCTTACAAGAAGACTTGAATAGATTGAGTGAATGGGCATGGGAATGGGAATCCCCGGGGATTCCAGTTGAATGTTGCAAAATGTAAGGTTTTAAAATTTGGGAAACAAAGATAGGATGTAGAATTTATGCTTGGTGGGGATATATTATTGGAGGTGGAGGAAATAGATCTTGGGGCAATAATGGATAAGGATCTGAAATTTAGGGGATACATTGCCAAAATTGTGAGGACAACACAACAAATTCTAGGAATGATGCAAAGGACACTGACTTGTAGAAATATGGAGATCCTTGTTACGTTGTACATGGCTCCGAATAGGCCACACATGGACTACTGTGCACAGATTTAGTCACTTGGTTTTCAAAAGGATGAAGAGATGTTGATAAGGGTTCAGAGGTGATTGACTAAGGTACTTTCTGATCTCTGAAATGTCGAATATGAGAAAAGGTTCACAAGATGCAATTTACAGAGTCTAGTGGACAGGAGGAAGAGGAGTGATATGATAGAGACCTACAAGTTAGTGAAGGGTTGTTATAAGATCAAGAGATTTTACAGAAATGGTGGGAGATTAGGGAAGAACAAGAAGTCATCCTTGGAAGCAGTATAAGGAGGGTGGGAGCAAGGGGTAAGAAGCAGGTGTTTTGCATGCAGAGTTGTGAATGATTGGAATACCTTGCCTGAGAGTGTGGTGTCTTCAGAGAATTTCAGTGTGTTTAAGGTGCAGTATGATGAGATGAGTGCATGATAAAAGGACTTCCTAGATGAGTCTCTGACTTCATCGGATCTAAGATAATAATAACAATAATAATTAGTTGGGTATGTAAAAAGGTGATCCTGTTGGGAGACTTTAATTACAAGAAAATAGAATGGAAGGAGGAGATAGTTTATGGGAACAAGGACAGTGAGTTTGTTGAATTTCTGAGAGAATAGCATCTTAAGTAGCATGTGACTAAAGCAACTAGATGCTTTAATGTTTTGGATTTGGTGAAACTTTACAAGATGTAGTTGTTAATGAGGTGTTGACACTGCCACCAGTTGGTGAGAGTGATCATTAGGTGCTTGTTTGGGAAGTGATTAAACAACAAAAGGTCATTGCCAAAAATGGATACGTGTGGAAGTATAAAGTGTGTGATTAAAGGAAGCTCTGTAGTCAGTTAGCATCAGTACATTGAGTAGATAAGCTGAGTGGAAAAGATATCGACAATGAGTGGAACTTACAAGGCAGTATCTGACAAAAACAATGTATAACTGCATACCAAGAGTTAAGAGAATAAATAGAGTAGGAGTTAAATGGATGAACAGTGAAATCAAGCAAGCTGTACTTGAAAAGAAAATGCTATGGAGGAGGTACAAGACGGTGGTGATCAGCTGAATGAAATTAAGAAAATTCAGGTAAAAACTATTAAAATAAATAATGATGGCATGAAAGATGAGTGAGTGGCGTTGTATGGCGATTCTATTATTAAAGGTGTGCTGAAGGATAGAATGCACAAGGTATGTTTTCCAGGCGCTAAAGAGTAGAGTGATTGAGGCATTGGATATGAGGCAGGAGCGAGAAAAAGAATTAATAGTATTAATAGGTACGAATGATTTGAGAGAGGACAAAGAGTGTATCAGAATGGATATCAGGAGGCTGCTTAGAAGGATAAAAGAGAATAGTGTGAGAGGAAGGGTAGTTAGCGTGTTCCCTAGGTATGATTGTGGTGAAATGAGGCAGAGAGCAAGGATTATAAATCATATGCTGGCTGAAATGTGTGAGGAGATGGGAATACAGTTTGTTAATGTGTGGAATGAGTTTGAGGGATGAAGTGAGCTCCCATATGAGCTGTATGGGAGCGATGGACTGCATTTGAGTGGTTATGGTGTGAGTCGCTTGGAGAGACTGTTGCTGGAAGGTAGAGAAGTGAATAGAGAGAATGAATCAGATCGAGTGGGAAGTGATGTGGAAGAGCGGGAGAGTAAGACAGGAGAGATTGAAGAGGTGGTTATGAATGGGGAAGTTAGTGGTATGAGTATAGAATATGAGAGAATGGGTGTGCAAGAGGAGCAGAGAAACGGGGAGGCTCAGGGTGGACAGGGGTACACAGCATGAGAAAGGTGGATACTCCAAGAGGAGGTGAGTATGTGTAGGCAGGAAAGGAATGGGATGACCAGGGATCAAAAGGAAACAGTTGGAATTGAAAATGGTTTTAAAATGAAGTAGCAGAAAGGGAAATGGCCCCAGTCGAGCATGGAGAGATCACATCGAGTGAGTGGTATCAGTGGAACTAGCTGTAAATCCAGAAATGAGCTGTTGTATTTGTATACAAATGCTAGAAGTATAAGAAACAAGACAGATGAAATGGTTGCACTAATTGCATCTGTTCACCCAAAGATTGTCAGAATAAGTGAGACATGGTTGGAAGAGGATGACATCCTGACAGGAATAGAGATGGAAGGGTATGATGTGTTTTGTGAGGACAGAAGGGGTAAAAAGGGAGAGGGAATGCTATTGATGATAGAGAAAGAGTTATGTCCATATAAAGTAGAGATGCAAGAGGAAAATAGTGTCAGTGGTTTTGAGGCAGTATGGTGTGAGATAGAGGTGAATGGAATCAAATACTTGGTGGGATGTTGTTATAGACCAGGTAATGTGGATGGTGGTGATAATGAAATGTACAATCAAATTAGCCAAGTAAATAAGAAAAGGGTGATCATTATGGGTGATTTTAATTATGGCAATATAGACCGGAATGATGAAATAGCAACTGGAAGTAAAGAAAATGAGTTTCTTGAGTTTTTGAGGGATAACTACTTCGGACAGTATGTAACAGAGGGCACACAAGGATTGAGGGTCTTGGATTTGGTCATCTCATCAGAGGATGTAATTATAAATGAGGTGTCAAATCATCCACCAATTGGTGAGAGTGACCATGAGGTGATTACCTGGGTGGTTGCCAGCAGTGCGAGGACCTCTGTAAGAAAAAGGTATAAGTGGAACTACAAGGGGGGTGATTATGAAGAGCTCAGAAGTCAGCTTGCGGGTGTAGCGTGGAATGAGGAGTTTGCTGGAAAAGAGATAAATGCAGCTTGGGGGATTTTCAAAAACTGTTTAGTAGATGCAATGTCTAAATGTATTCCAAGGGTGAGAAGGTTAAATAAGGTGGGTGTGGATGAATAAAGAGATTAAGCATGTGATACAGAGAAAAAGAGCATTGTGAAGGCAGCATAAAAGAAGTGGAAATAACCAATTCCGTGAGGTCTACAAAGACCAAGCAAGGAGGGTGACTTGGTTGGTGAGGGTAGCTAAAGAGAGGTATGAACAGCAGTTGGCTAATGAAGCCAAAAAGAATTCTAAGGAGTTCTTTCAGTATGTTAGCCAGCAAAAGAAAGAATAATTATGGAAGAATGATATTGATTGGAGAAAATGATATAAAGACAGCTGATGTAGAATGTGTGTGGTGGAGATACTTAATGAGCAGTTCATAAAGATCTTTCAATCTTGTGAATATTACCTCATGGAGGGATTGAGAGCAGTTGATGATGGGGAGGAGAGACTGACTGTAGGTGAGCAAGAGGTGTATGGGGAGTTGAGTAAACTAGATGTTAATAAGGCCGTGGGACTTGATAATATATCACCATGTATTCTGAAAGAATGTGCCAGGGAGTTGACACCTGCCTTGACATTTTTTTTAATATGAGTCTTGCATTAGGTCAAGTTCCTAAGGAGTGGAAGGAGGGCAAGATTGTGCCACTTCATAAAGGAGGTGATTGAACTCAAGCATAAAACTATAGGCCTATCTGTGTGTCAGGATGGACAGCATGGATTTGCTAAAGGGAGGTCATGTGTTAGTAATCTACTTACTTATTACAATAAAGTGACAGCTTCCTTGGACAGAGGAAAAGGATACACAGTAATATACTTCGATTTCGCAAAGGCTTTTGATAGAGTGCCTCATGATAGGTTGACAGTCAAACTAGAGCAGATGGGGTTGGATATTAGATTGGTGCATTGGATTGGAGACTGGCTATCTGATAGGTATCAACAAGTTGTGTATGGGGGAGCGATATCCAGGAAAAGGAAAGTCACTAGTGGAGTGCTTCAGGGGTCTGTTTTAGATCCATTACTGTTTAACTTGTATATTAATGATATAGGTGAAGATTTGGATGGAGATATTCAGTTGTTTGCAGATGATGCAAAGTTACAGGAAGACTTGACTAGATTGAGTGATTGGGCATGGAAATGGGGATATGAGTTCAATGTTGCAAAATGTAAGGTTTTAAAATTTGGAAAACAAAGATGGGATGCAGAATTTATGCTTGGTGAGAATATATTGTTGGAGGTAGAGGAAGTAAGAGATCTGGGAGTGATAGTGGATAAGGATCTAAAATTTAGGGGACACATCGCCAAAATTGTGAAGACAACACAAAGGCTTCTGGGAATGATGCGGAGGACACTGACGTGTAGAAGTAGGGAAATTCTTGTTCCGTTGTATAAGGCTTTGATTAGCCCACACATGGACTACTGTGCCCAGATTTGGTCACCTGGTTTTCAGACGGATGAAGAGATGTTGAAAAGGGTCCAAAGGAGACTGACTAAGGTAGTTTCTGACTTCTGGAATGTCGAGTATGAGGAATGATTGAGAAGATGTAATTTGCAGAGTCTGGTGGACAGGAGGAAGAGGGGAAATATGATAGAGACCTACAAGTTGGTAAGGGGTTGTTATAGGATCAATGCTGGAGTTCTACAGAGAATAGTGGGAGATCATAGGAGAACCAGAGGTCATACCTGGAAACTGTATAAAGAGGGTGTGAGTAGGGGAGTGAGAGGTAGGTTTTTTTCATGCAGAGTTGTGAATGACTGGAATACCTTGCCTGAGAATATGGTGTCTGCAAAGAGTTTGAATGTGTTTAAAACATGGTATGATGAGCTGTGTGTGTGTGATAAAAGGACCTCTCCGATGAGTCTTTGACTCCATGAGTTCTTGGGGTGGTAATAATAATAATAATAATATACAGTGATATTGTTGGTCTTTGGAAAAGTCTTCGATAGATTACAACATGATAAGTTGGTGTACAAGCTGAAGAGGATGGGAATAGATAATATATTGGTTAGATGGATTGGAGATTGGCTCTCTGAATGATACCAGCAGGTTGTGGATATGATGGAGCAGTGTCTCAAAAAAAGAAGCATAACCAGCAGTGTGCCCCAGGGTTCTGTTCTTGGGTCCTGCTGTTTAACTTATTTGTAAATAATATATCATATGGATTGACTAGGGATCTTCACCTGTTTGCTGATGATGATGCAAAGTTGGGAAGAATTATAAGTAGCACTGCAGATGTTAATTCCCTTCAAGGTTATTTGTATAGTATTTTTACTTGGACAAATTAGTGTGGTTCTAGTTTTAATATCAATAACTGCAAGGTGTTGCATTTTTGAGTGCAGAAATATAAGGCTGTGTACTATATCAACAGTGCCGTACTGCAGCAAGTGGATGAGATACGAGATTTGGGAGTGATGGATGACAGTAGACTGAAGTTTATAGCACATATTGCTGGTGTTACAAAGGCTGCATATTGTAGTGCTGCTATGATAAGAAGTATTCTAACATGTAGGGAAAAACCAGTGGTTGTGCCACTGTATAAAGCACAGGTCAGACCACGCTTGGACTATTGTGTGCTCAAATCTAATCACTTGATTTTTAGTGTAATATGAAGACTTTGGAGAGAGTCCAGAGGTAAATAACTAAGAGAATATCCGGACTTTGGACTGCTGGCTATGGAGAGAAGTTGAAGAAATGTGTATTGCAGAGTTTGGTGATTAAGTTAATGACAGAATTTTATCAGATTAATCCAGATGAGATTCTAAAAAGAGCAGAAGGCAAAAGGAGAAGAACAAGAGGCCATCCCTGGAAGTTATGTCAGAGTGTGGTGAGGGGATGTGAGGAGTAGATTTTTTACATGAGGAATTGTCAGGATTTTAAGATTCAGTATGATAAATATGTTGTCAGTTGAATGAACCTCCCACAATGAGTCTACCAACTCCATGGAGGGTGCAATAATAATAATAATAATAATAACATATTTATATTGTTATTATTATTAACCTGAATGAATTGTTTGAGGTAGCAAAAGAAAAGAGTGAGAGAGTTAGAATGATTAGTCTTTTGCCACGGTATGACAGTGAAATGTTTAAAAGGAGGGCTATAATTGCGAATGACTTTATGCGTGGGTTATGTATGACGAGTGGTGTGGAATTTGTTGATGTGTGGAGTGAGTTTGATGGGCGAAAGGATCTATATAAGATGGATGGCTTGCATTTGAATGGTTACGGTGTAAGAAGACTTGAGAAAGTGTTGCTGAATGTAGTGGATGTGCAAATTCAGGGAAACTAGATTTGTTAAGGGGGGGAGTAGAGATACAGTCCTTATGGAGGCAGTTGAATGTAAAAATGAATATAATATGCCAGAGCAAATAAGGACAACAAATCTGAGTGGGATAGTTAATATAAGGCATCAAGGTAGGTTTGGGGCTAATGGGGGTCTTAAATTCATGTACACTAATACTAGGAGTATTAGGAACAAGAAGGAAGAGTTTTTGGCCATGGTTGGCACTTCCAGACCACAGGTTATAGGTATTAGTGAAACATGGCTGACTGTAGATGATATAACTAGTGGGATTGAATGTGATGGGTATAGTGTGTTCAGGAATGACAGAGAGAATAAAATGGGGGAAGGAGTATTGTTGATGATAGCTAATGAGCTCCAGCCAAGGAGAATAGAAGTTGAATTGCAGGATAGAGAAAAGAGCACATTTGAGGCCATTTGGTGTGAGATTGTGGCTAGCAGATCTAAATATACAATTGGGTGCTGCTATAGACCAGGTGATGGAAAAGATGGTGGTGACAGTATGCACAAGCAAATAGAAGAAATGGGTGGAAGGAGGGTGATTATTATGGGAGATTTCAACTATGGTCGCATTGATTGGAGTGAGGAGAGGACACACGGGAGGGAGGAACTGGATTTTATGCGGTTATTAAGGGATAACTATCTGCGACATCATGTAATGGAAAATACTAGGGGTCAGAGAGTGCTTGACCTAGTAATTACATCTGAGGATTTGGCTGTAACAAATATGACCACATTGCCACCAATCGGTGAGAGTGATCATAGGGTCTTAACTTGGGAGGTGGCTAAAGGTGTAGAATTTTCAATTAAGACAGGGTACATGTGGAATTATCGGGCTGGAAAGTATGACAAGCTTAGGAGTTTGATTGGTTCAGTGCCATGGCATGTACAACTGCAAGGACTAGAAGTTGATAGTGCATGGGAGGTAGTTAAGAAGTGCTTGCATGAAGCAATGGCTGACTGTATACCTAGAGTCCGAATAATAAATCAAGTAGGGGTTAAATGGATGAATAACACCATTAAGCTTGAGTTGCAAAAAAAGAAACAACTATGGAGGGAATTTAAGGAGAAGGGTGACCGGCAGGCACATGAACGGTATAAAGCACAGGCCAGAAGGGTGACGAGTGTGGTAAGAAAAGCAAAAAAGGATTACGAAAGAACATTGGCCATGCAGGCTAAAGAGAATCCTAAACAGTTTTTTAGATATGTAGCAAGTAAAAGGAAAAATGTACATGGCAGATTGATTTTAAAGAATGCCGATGGTAGGGAGGTAACTGAATCAGTTGAGATAGTTGAGTTGCTGAGTGAGCACTTTGCAAAAGTATATCATCCAGGTGGTGACATTGCAGAAATGAATAAACCAGTAGATTATACGGGAATTGTGGTTAATGAAGTGGAGGTGAGTAGTCTATTGCATAACCTCAATGTCAATACATCTGTGGGATTGGATGATATACCAGCTCTTGTTGTACGAGAAGCAGCTAAAGAATTGTCAGTACCCTTGACCATTTTGTTTAATTTGAGTCTCGGGTCTGGGTTAGTCCCGAGCGGGTGGAAAGAGGGGAAAATAGTTCCACTGCATAAAGGTGGTTCCAAGACTGCTGTTGTAAATTACCGACCGATTAGCATATCAGGAATCATTGTCAAGGTCTTAGAGAAATTAGTCAAGAAAAGAATACAGGATTGGATAGATGAAAATGGGATATTGTATGGGGGACAACATGGTTTTGTGAAGGGTAGATCATGCCTCAGTAACTTGCTCACGTTTTATAACACAGTGACGGTTGAACTGGATAGGGGTAATGGGTTTACAGTGATACTACTGGACCTTGCCAAAGCCTTTGATAGGATACCACATGGAACCCTAATCAGTAAACTGGAGCAGATGGGTATAGATATAGGGTTGGTGAGATGGATAAGAGGGTGGTTGAAGGAGAGATATCAAAGAGTGGTTTATTCAGGAGTGGAGGCTAAAAGACATCTTGTGACTAGTGGAGTGCCACAGGGCTCTGTTCTTGGACCACTGCTTTTCAATTTGTTCATCAATGATATTGGAAAGGATCTGAGAGGAAGTGTTCACTTGTTTGCTGATGATGCAAAGTTGGGTAGAGCAATTGTGAGTGCACAGGATGTCAAAATTTTACAGGATGATTTGGATAGTTTTGAGGACTGGGCTAGGAAAAATGGATGTCAATTTAATGTGGCAAAGTGTAAGGTTATGCACTTTGGGGTGAAAAGAATAGCAGCAGTATATCGCATTGGTGGAACCATACTCCAGGAGATTGATGAGGCCAGGGATTTGGGAGTGTTGGTGGATAGGGAGTTGAAGTTTAGGGGGCACATTGCAAAAGTAACTAAAACAGCTCACCAAATCACTTGGCTTCTGAAAAATACTTTAACATGCAGAGACGAACAAGTTGTTGTTCCTCTGTATCGAGCCTTGATAAGACCCCATCTGGACTTCTGTGCCCAGCTATGGGCACCAGGGTTTCTTCGTGATGGGGAGGAAGTGGAGAGGATCCAGAGACGGGTGACCAAGATGATAGCAGGTCTGTGGAATGAACCTTATGAGAATAGGTTGAAGATTTGTGGGTTGCAGAAATTGGACGATAGGCGAAGGAGGGGTGATATGATTGAGACATTCAAATTACTGAAGGGTTTTTATAAGATTGATCCAGAAGATATTTTTGAAAATATGACTGGTGGTGGGAGGACTAGGGGCCATGCATGGAAGCTGGGCAAGAGCGTGGGTGACAAGGGTGTTAGAGCTAGGTTCTTTACTTGGAGAGTGGTAAATGAGTGGAATAAGCTTCCAGAGTCTGTTGTGGGTGCTACGACCGTGAATGAGTTCAAGGCAAGGTATGATAGATACTGTGTGAATGTTGAATAGTTGTTCTTGACATGATGTTAGGGCCTCCCTCGATGAGTCTGTCGACTCCTTGGAGTTTCCCAGAACAACAATAATAATAATAATAATATTAAGCTGGATGAAATTCCTTGTTTGATAATCAAACAAAGGCAAACAGATGTTGTTTGTAAAGTAGAAAAGTTTCAAACTTTGACTCCCTCAGGCTTAACCTAACAAAATTTAGTTTGATACTGCATTTTTATCAAAAGAACTTGTCTCTTTTGAAAGATTGGTCTGTGTTTCATTATAGTGGTTATGAAAGTGTCTCTGCATATTTCATAAATATATTAGGGCACGTGTGACAACCAGCCTCCATCCAGAACTTATAAACTGACTTTACTTCATCTTCTAATTTCTACATATGCTCTTAAATATTACAACTTGCAAAAAATATAAAATTTATAATTTTTTTTCAGTCTTCAGTGCATAATTGTATGATACTATAGTACTGATGGTTTAATAACCTTTTGCATTTAAGATCACCTAAAAGGAATACAATGTACATCAAGCATGTGCAATATACATAATAGACACCACTTACTTGATATGACTCCTCATAAGTGAAATTAGCTGGCATATGGTTAATGCTTACTATAGTAGGCATTTTCTTAATTCCAGCTACATCCATTTTTCCAAGTTCCATTTTACTATCAAATGCTTTCTTCATAGGTTGGGAAATGACAGTATTCTATACAAAAGAAATTATAGAACAACATTTTACCAATGAAGTTTTTTTACATTACAGCTATAGCTTATTTGAGCAATAAATATTTATTTACTTCTAAGAATGAAGGGTGTAATATTCTGTCATTCTTCCATCTACAGTATTCAAATATATATGCTCAAATGTTCTACATTTGAGTATATATATTTGAATACTGTAGATGGAAGAAGCATACTGCTAATTAGATATGAGGGGAAAAAATGATGTTTATAGTATTACAAGTTTTTTTTTTTTTGTGTGTGTGTGTATCTATAAGATATCAAGCTTTAGGTTAGCATAACTTGATTTGAATATTATTATTATTATTTTTTTACGTGCTACTCCAAGGAGTCCTTAGACTCAGCGAGAGAGGCCCTAAACATCATGTCAGGAACTATCTGACATTTGTGCACTATCTATGATACTTTGCTTTGAACTCATTCACAGTCATGGCACCCACAACAGACTCCTGCCCTATTCCATTCATTCACTACTCTCCAAGCTAAAAAAAACCTTGTTCTAACACACTTGCTAACTACACTCTTACTCAGTTTCCATGAATGGCCTCTACTTCTACCACCACCAAACCTGTTCTGAAAAATTTTCTCTGAATTAATTTTGTAAAAACCCCTCAGTAATTTGTATGTCTCAATCATATCACCCTTTTTCTGCCTATGAACCAGTTTCTGTAATCCACAAATCTTCAACCTGTTCTTGTAAGGTTCTCTCCACCTCATTCAACATTTGTGCAGTATCTATGATATTTTGCTTTCAACTCGTTCACAGTCATGACACCCACAACACATTCTGGCAACCTATTCCACTCATTCACTACTTTTCAAGCAAAAAACCTAGTTCTAACACACTTGCCAACTCCTACTCAGTGTTCATGGATGGTCCCTACTTCTCCAAACCCCAGACCTGTTCTGCAAAATTTCCTCTGAATTAATCTTGTAAAAACTCCCTCAGTAATTTGTATGTCTCAATCATTGCTGTTCTGAACGAGTCAGTGTGTCCCAGGGAGGATGATAGCAGGGGTGGCCTCTTGTGGGAATGGATACTTGGGAGAAGGGAGACAATGTCAGGTAAGACTGAGCCCAGTGGAGTCTAGAAGGGATAATGCTGGGTATAGAAACAATGGCATTTATATGCTGTATACTAATGCCAGGAGTATCCGGAATAAGGGAGAGGAATTGGTGGCGCAGATAGCATCAGCCTGGCCAAAAATTATTGCGATCACTGAGACGTGGTTGACAGAATTGGATATAAAAACAGGAATAGAAGTCACTGGGTATAGCATTTTTCGCCAGGATAGGAGGGGAAAGCGTGGTGGTGGGGTGCTGCTTATGATAAGTGATGACCTATGTCCTCTAAGAGTGGAAAATTTGGAAGGTAGTGAGACAAATGATTTTGAGAGCGTATGGTGTGAGGTAGAGGTAGGCAAGACAGGATATTTAGTGGGGTGTTGCTACAGACCCAGGAGCACAGAGGATGGGGACCAGGAGATGTTTAGACAGCTAAGTTTGGCAAGTGCAAGAAGAATGATTGTTATGGGAGATTTTAACTTCAGTAGTATAAATTGGAGAGAGGAAGATGCATGTAACAATAGGGGAATGGAATTTCTAGAATTCTTGAGGGACAAATGTCTTAGGCAACATGTAACAGAGGGAACAAGAGGTTCAAAAATTTTGGATTTGGTTATAGCATCAGAAGAGTTGATAATAACTGAGTTGACGTCTCTCCCACCAGTTGGAGAGAGTGACCATATGGTTTTGACTTGGAAAATGAATAGACATGCAGGAGTATCAAAGAGACGGGAACTTATGTGGAATTATAAGGCAGGTGATTATAATAGTCTTAGACGTCAACTTCGGGAAGTTTCATGGAGGGAGGAATTGGAAGGCCGGGATATCACCAGTGCGTGGGAAATTGTGAAAGAATATTTGTTATCAGCAATGGTAAGTTGTATACCACGAGTGAAGAAGAGGGCGCAATTTGGAGTAAAGTGGATGACAAACAATATTAAACAGGAATTGCATGCGAAAAAGAGGCTATGGAAGAGATATAAGGAGACAGGTGAAGAGATGCATGAGGAATATAAGACACAGGCCAGAAGAGTGACTCGTGTGGTAAGGAAAGTGAAACTGGAATATGAGAGGAGATTGGCCCTAAGATCCAAAGAAAATCCTAGGGAATTTTTTAGCTATGTGGCCAGTAGGAGGAGAAATGACTGTGGAAGAATGATATTGTGGGATAAAAATGGGAATAGAGTGACTGATGCAGAGGACATAGTGGAATTGTTCAATGAACACTTTATTGGAGTATTTCATCCTAGAGGAGTCAGTTTTAATGCTAGAGGGATAGGACTGGTACGAGGTCTGGAGGTACAGGAGGAGAGTGTGTTTCAGATACTGAGTACTCTGGATGTCAGTAAAGCTGTGGGACTGGATGGTATTTCGCCACGAGTTTTGAGAGAATGTGCTAGGGAACTAACAGTGCCTTTAACCTGGCTTTTCAATGAAAGTCTGGCTTCGGCAAAGGTGCCCAGGGAATGGAAGGAAGGTAAGATAGTGCCATTGCATAAGGGTGGTAACAGACTGGAAGTGTCTAATTATAGGCCAGTCTGTGTGTCATCAGTAGTTGTTAAGATCTTGGAGAAAGTAGTGAGGGACCGTATACAGCATTGGGCAGATGAGGGTAATGTTATCTGTGAGAATCAACATGGATTTGTGAAAGGACGCTCTTGTTTTAGCAATATGCTAGCCTTTTATAATAAAGTTACAAGAGCATTAGATGAGGGAAAGGCATATACTGCAATTTTCTTAGACTTGGCGAAGGCATTTGACAGGGTGCCACATGATAAGCTGATATTTAAGTTGCAGCACATGGGTCTGGATGTCAGATTGGTCAACTGGATTCAGGATTGGCTGTCTGATAGGTATCAGAGAGTTGTGTATGGTGGAGCAGTTTCCAGGAGGCAGAGGGTTACAAGTGGGGTCCCACAGGGCTCAGTACTAGGACCTATATTGTTTAACCTTTATATCAATGACATAGCCAGTGGATTGCAGGGGGATATTCAGTTGTTTGCGGATGATGCGAAGCTTGGAAGGATTATTAGTAATAGTGCAGATGTGGTAGCCCTGCAAGAGGATTTAAATAAGCTAGATAGATGGGCAAATGAATGGGGGTGTCAGTTTAATGCAGCAAAATGTAAGGTCTTGAGGTTTGGGAAACATCGATGGGATGCTGCATACTCTATGGGAGGAGTTATACTGGAGGAAGTAGGGGAGACAAGAGATCTGGGGTTGATGATTGATAGAAACCTGAAGTTTAGGGGACATATTGCAAAGGTGGTGAAGGTAACACAGAGGATTGCTGCTATTATGAGAAGGACACTGACCTGCAGAGATAAGAGGGTTATCATTCCGTTGTATAAGTCTCTGATCAGACCACACTTGGACTATTGTTCTCAGATTTGGTCCCCAGGATTTGAAGGGGATAAATTAACCGTGGAAAGGATACAAAGACGGATGACAAAGATGGTTTCAGGGCTGTACAAGGATAGTTATGAGGATCGGCTTAGAGAATGTGGACTGCAGAGTTTGGTGGATAGAAGAAGGAGAGGTGATATGATTGAGACTTTTAAACTGTTGAGAGGTGGTTACAGGGTTGACACTGGGGAGTTCTTTCGCTTGGTTGATCAGCGGGAAGGAGTGATGACAAGAGGCCATCCCTGGAAGTTACGAAAGGAAACTGTGAGCAAGAGGGTAAGGAGTGGTTTCTTTGTGTGGAGGGTGGTTGAGCCGTGGAATGCATTGCCTGATGGAGTGGTGGGAGCGAGAACGGTCAGTGGGTTTAAGGAGT
The DNA here is from genome assembly GCF_054136105.1 of Typopeltis vanoorti. NCBI lineage: Eukaryota > Metazoa > Arthropoda > Arachnida > Uropygi > Thelyphonidae > Typopeltis > Typopeltis vanoorti. The sequence continues at coordinate 20,118,429 of NC_143565.1, read as the reverse complement.
GGTATGATAAACTTTGTGTTTCTCAGGGGGGGACTTCCCCTCGATGAGTCTTGACAGACTTTATGTCTTAGAAAGGACCTCCCTCGATGAGTCTTTTGACTCCTTGGAGGCCTGAATAATAATAATAATAATAATAATAATAATATCACCCCTTTTCTGCAAATCAATCAGTTTCTGTAACCCACAAATCTTCAACCTGTTCTTGTAAGGTTCATTCACTTGCCTTAGATCCTCTCCACCTCTTCGTCATAATCAAGAAACTCTGGCACCAAGAGTTGCTGTGTGAAGTAGTCAAGATTGGGTCTTATCAAGGCTTGATAAAGAGGAACAATGACTTGCTTGTCTCTGCTTTTCAAAGTATTCTTCAGTAACCAAGTAATCTATGAGCAGCTTTAGCCACTTTTGCCATATTTCTCCTAAACTTTAACTCCCTATCCACTAACACTCCAAAGTCTCTGGTTTCGTCAATTTCCTGGAGTACAGTTCCACCATTGTGGTATACAGCTGGTAATCTTTTCACCCAAAAATGCGCAATCTTAAACACATTAAATTTACATCCATTCTCCTTTTTCCCAGTCTGCCATTCTATCCAAATCATCCTGCAAAATTTTGACATTATAGGTATTAACTATTGCTTTACCCAACTTTGCATCATCAGCAAATAACTCAACAGTTCCTCCCAGATCCTTTCCTATATTGTTAATGTACAAATTAAACAGTAGGGTCCAAGAACAGAACTATGCAGCACCACTAGTCATAGGCCTTCTTTTGGACTCTACTCCTGTATAAACAACTCTCTTATATCTCTCTCCATCAATTACCCTCCTCATATCACCAACCTTATATTCATCTTTGTGCTGCAGTTTACTGATTAGAATTTCATGTGGTATCCTTTCAAAGGCCTTTACAAAGTCCAGTAGTATCACTGTAAACCCATTACCTTTATCCAACTCAGCTGTCACTGTATTATAAAACACGAGCAAGTGACTGAGGCATAATCCACCCTTTACAAAACTATGCTCCCCCCATACAGTATTCCATTTCCATCTCTGCATAACAACTCCTGATATGCTGATCAGTTTATAATTTGCTACATCAGTCTTCGAGACAGACTCCTTTATGCAATGGAACTATTTTCCCTTCTTTCTACCCTCTCGGGACCAACCCAGAGCTGAGGCAGATTTCCTTGCAGCTTCACATAAAACTCCAGCTAGTATATCATCCAATCCGACAGCTGTATTCACATTAAGGTTCTGTAATATGCTATGCACCTCAATTTCATTTACCTCAGTTTCCATATAAGCCTTTTGTCTCTCTCGTTTCTGCAATATTACCACCTGGATGATATATTATTATTATTATTATTATTATTATTATTATTATTATTATTATTACCTCAAGACCTCATGGAGTCAAAGACTCATCTGGGAGGTCCTTTTATCACACACACACACACACACACACACACACACACACACACACACACACACACACACACACACACACACACACACACACACACACACACACACACACACACACATCTCATCATACCGAGCCTTAAACACACTCAAACTCCTTGCAGACACCACACTCTCAGGCAAGGCATTCAATCATTCACAACTCTGCACAAAAAAAACCTGCCTCTCACTCCCCTACTCACACCCTCTTTATACAGTTTCCAGGGATGACCTCTGGTTCTCCCCTGATCTCCCACTATTCTCTGTAGAACTTCTCCACCATTGATCTTATAACAACCCCTTACCAACTTGTAGGTCTCTATCATATCTCCACTCTTCCTCCTCTCCACCAGACTCTGCAAATTACATCTTCTCAATCTTTCCTCATACTCAACATTCCAGAGGTCAGAAACTACCTTAGTCAGTCACCTTTGGACCCTTTCCAACATCTCTTCATCCTTCTGAAAATCCAGTGACCAAATCTGGGCACAATAGTCCATGTGTAGCCTAATCAAAGCCTTACAACAGAACAAGAATCTCCCTACTTCTACACACGTCAGTGTCATCTGCATCATTCCCAGAAGCCTTTGTGTTGTCTTCACAATTTTGGCAATGTGTCCCCTAAATTTTAGATCCTTATCCACTATCACCCCCAGATCTCTTATTTCATCTACCTCCAACAATATATTCTCACCAAGCATAAATTCTGCATCCCGTCTTTGTTTTCCAAATTTTAAAACCTTACATTTTGCAACATTGAACTCGCATCCCCATTTCCGTGCCCAATCACTCAATTTATTCAAGTCTTCTTGCAAGGCCATAACATTATTATTATTATTATTATTATTATTCAGGCCTCCAAGGAGTCAAAAGACTCATCGAGGGAGGTCCTTCCTAAGACATAAAGTCTGTCAAGACTCATCGAGGGGAGGTCCCCCCCTGAGAAACACAAAGTTTATCATACCACTCTTTAAAGTCACTGACCGTTCTCGCTCCCACCACTCCATCAGGCAATGCATTCCACGGCTCAACCACCCTCCACACAAAGAAACCACTCCTTACCCTCTTGCTCACAGTTTCCTTTCGTAACTTCCAGGGATGGCCTCTTGTCATCACTCCTTCCCGCTGATCAACCAAGCGAAAGAACTCCCCAGTGTCAACCCTGTAACCACCTCTCAACAGTTTAAAAGTCTCAATCATATCACCTCTCCTTCTTCTATCCGCCAAACTCTGCAGTCCACATTCTCTCAGCCAATCCTCATAACTATCCTTGTACAGTCCTGAAACCATCTTTGTCATCCGTCTTTGTATCCTTTCCACAGTTAATTTATCCCCTTCAAATCCTGGGGACCAAATCTGAGAACAATAGTCCAAGTGTGGTCTGATCAGAGACTTATACAACGGAATGATAACCCTCTTATCTCTGCAGGTCAGTGTCCTTCTCATAATAGCAGCAATCCAACATTTTCACTCTTTATGGTTCGTCCCAACTTTGCATCATCTGCAAACTGAATATCTCCATCCAAATCTTTGCCAATATCATTAATATACAAGTTAAATAGTAATGGCCCTAAAACAGACCCCTGAGGCACTCCACTAGTGACTTTCCTTTTCCTGGATATTGCACCCCCGTACACAACTTGTTGATACCTATCAGATAGCTAGTCTCCAATCCAATGCACCAATCTAATATCCAACCCCATCTGCTCTAGTTTGACTGTCAACCTATCATGAGGTACTCTATCAAAAGCCTTTGCGAAATCCAAGTATATTACTGTGTATCCTTTTCCTCTATCCAAGGAAGCAGTCACTTTATTGTAATAAGTAAGTAGATTACTAAAACATGACCTCCCTTTAGCAAATCCATGCTGTCCATCAAAGATGGCATTGTTATCAACCCAACTCTGGATCCTAGTTCTCACAAGCTTCTCCAACAACTTAACCACAACACCTGACACACAGATAGGCCTATAGTTTAATGCTTGAGTTCGATCACCTCGTTTATGAAGTGGCACAATCTTGCCTTCCTTCCACTCCTTATGATGTATACTTGCCAAGCATTCACTTAGTTCTACTATTTCAACTGATTCATTTCCTCCCTACCATCAGCATTCATTAAAATCATTCTGTCATATACATTCTTTCTTTTATTTGCAGCATATCAAAAGAACTGTTTGGGAGTATCTTTAGCTTGCATTGCTAACTTCCTTTCATACGCTTCTTTTGTCTTTCTTATTATACTAGTTACACTTCTGGCCATGCCTTGTACTGTTAATGTGTCTGCTGGTCAACTTTCTCCTTAAATTCCCTCCACAATTGTTTCTTTTTTTGCAGTTCCAGTTAATGATGATTTTCATCGATTTAACTCCCACTTGATTTAATCTCCTGACTCTAGGTATGTAGTCTGCCATTACTTCCCTCAAACACTCCTTTACCACCTCCCGTGCATCCAGCTCTTGCAGTTTTACATGCCATGGCACTGATCCAAGAATCTCTTAAGCTTGTCATACTTACCAGCCCTGTAATTTCACATATACCCTCTCTTAATTTCACATATACCCACACATTTAGCCACTTCCCAGGTCAATAACATATCATCACTCTCACCAATTCATGGCAATGTCATCATATTTGTTGTAGAGAAATTCTCAGATGCAATTACTAGATCAAGCACTAGATCTCGAACCCTTAGTATATTCCACCACATGTTGTCTCAGGTAATTAACCCTTAGTTACTGCATAAAATCCATTTCCTTCCTCCCATGTGTTTTCTTCTCCTTCCAATCTATGGTCTCATAATTGTAATCCCCCATGATAATACCTGTCCAACACTCATTGAGCCTGTTTGCCAGCACATATTATCTCCATCATCTTTTCCATCCTAACAATCTATAGCAGCATCCAACTGTATATTTTGTTCTGCTAGCCTCAATCTCACACCAGATAGCCTAGCCTGAAATGTGCCATTACTATTTTCACTGGCTTGCAGTGCTTTCTTTGGTTGCAGTTCATCAGCTATCATCAGTAATACTTCTATTCCCATTCTTTTCTCTCTGTCTTCCCTGAACACACTATACCCTCACATTCTATCCCACTAACTATATCATCTTCTTATCTTAACTATAGCATCTTTTTATCCCCTTAACTATATCATCTTTTTATTCCCTTAACTTATATAATCTTCTGTTAGCCATGTCTCACTGATACCAATAACCTTTGTCCAGGATGACCTAACCAATGCCAAAAATTTCTCCTGCTTGTTCCAAATGCTCCTGGCATTAGTGTACATAAAATGCAAGAGCCCCTTAAGCCCACGACTATCCTGACACTTTATACTAACTATCCCATTTTGATTTGTTATCAGTGGTACTAACTTAGGAATATTATGCACATTTTTATAATCAACTGCTTCACGATGTCTGCATATTCCTCTCAGCAAACAACCCCCCCCCCCCTAAAAAGCTCTAGTTTTCTCGATTTTGCACATCCACTTTCACTTCATTCAACACACTTTCCAGTCTCTGAACACCAAATCCATTCAGATGCAAACCATCCTTTTTGTATACGTCCTCTTGCCCATCAAACTCATTTCACACATCCACAAACTCTACAGCACTCCTCCTGCACAACCTATGCATCAACAGACTCACTGTCTTAACTTGTTCACCCTTTTCTTTGCTACTTCAGTCTTGGAGCCTTCTTTATGAAATGGAATTATTTTTCCCCTCTTTCCACCCTCTTGGGACTAATCCAGAGCTGAGACTTAGATTAAACAATGGTCAAGGGCACTACTGTTTGTATGATTTGTGTAGCTACTTCAGATGAATTTTTTTGTCTACTGTATATCTTATGTTTTGATTTGTTCATTGTATTTATTACAGTGACTGCCAAACGCAGTTATTATTATTATGCAACACCTCCAAAGAGCACAAGGACTCCACTCTAATCCATAAAACCTACCACCTCTGCTACTTAATCCTCCATCAACACATACAACAGCACTATACCATCTACTGCCGACCAATAATTTTGTCTGCCATTTGCATGTGCTCTCTTGAGCAATTTACCTGAATGTAGAATGAAAAATCTGAGTTTTGGGGAGAATAAACCTTGTTACCCTCTTGGAAGATCGGCCAACTCACTCTCAACTAAAAAAAAAAAAAGTCTATGTAAACCCTATTGTCACTATTGTCACTACAAGAACTGAATTCTGGTCTTTTCAAATTGAAGGGCATAATGTCTTGTTTTTCCGATATTGTCCATTATTTCTTCTAAATCCTATATTTCTACCAGATCTTCGAATATAGTACCTTTAATAAAGTAAGTATTTTTCTACTAAATGCAACACATTTCATTTTTAATTGACAGAACTGTAATCACATTCAATCTACCCATATTTCAATTCTAATAAAGTTCTCTTACATACATGCCACTTACCTCAGCTTACTCCTATATATATACATATAAGTGAACCTCAGTGAATATATATAATTCCTGTATTTCACTGAAAATATTATACTTCAGAGACACCTTGACACTTCCAGTGATTTCCACAGAAATAGCTGCCACTTTTATATGAAAAGAGTCTACAAAGCAGCACTGTTCACTTTCTCTCTCTCTCTAAATAATGTAAAAACAAATATGCTTTTGTAGCACCCAGGTGTGGTAAACATACATTGGTATAACAAATTAGCTAAACATTTAGCTAAATTACTAGCCACCCTCACAAATAATTCTCCCTCCTTTGTTAAAAGGTGCACAGTGTCACAGTTTCTGTAAACCCATTCCACACCAGTCCTTTATGTCATCTATCCATTCTCTGTATGGTCTACCTCTTCTGTTTACACCATTCATAATACCAAACATTATTATTATTATTATTATTACGGGTATCTCCATGGAGTCAGTAGACTCATCGCGGGAGACCCAAACTAGCAAAACAATATCTGTCATATCTCTTCTTGAATTCATTTACAGATGAAGAGCTCACAACAAAGTCAGGCAATGAATTCCACTCATTCACCACCCTCCAGGCAAAAAACCTTGTTCTGACACCTTTGTTAACCACACTCTTCTTTAATTTCCAGAGATGACCTCTTGTTCTTCCATCACTATCACACAGCTGAAACATTTCCCCTGCATCAATCCTATAAAAACCTTTTAGTAATTTGAATGTTTCTATCATATCCCCTCTTCTTCGCCTATCAACCAATCTCTGCAATCCACAAGCTCTCAATCTATCAACGTAGGGAGCATTTTTTATATCACTCACCAACTTGGTCACTCTTCTCTGAACCCTCTCCACAGCCTCCTCATCTCCAAGGAATCCAGGTGACCAGACCTGAGCACAGTAATCCAAATGTGGAAGTATCAATGCTTTATAAAGGGGAATAATAACCTCTTTATCTCTGGATGTCAGTGTGTTCCTCAACAACCAAGTAATCCTATGTGCAATCTTGGACACCTTAGCAATGTGTCCTCTGAACTTCATCTCCTTATCTACCAATACCCCTAAGTCCCTAGCCTCATCAATCTCTTGGAGTACCTTTCCATCTATGTAGTACACAGCTGGTAATCTTTTAATCCCAAAATGCAAGACTTTACACTTTTCCACATTGAACTGACATCCATTTTCTTTTGCCCATTTTACCAGCTTATTTAAATCATCCTGCAAACTTTCAACATCAGCTTGATTTTTTATTGCACTACACAACTTTGCATCATCAGCAAACAACTGAATATCTTCCTTTAAGCCGTTTCCTATATCATTTATATACAAATTAAACAACATTGGCCCAAGCACAGAGCCCTGAGGCACACCACTGGTCACCTGCCTCATTCTGGACTCGGCTCCTCCATACACCACCTTATGGTATCTCTCCCTGAGCCATTCTCCTATCCATATCACCAATTTAATATCCATTCCCATCTGCTCCAATTTGCGTAACAGTGTTCTATGGGGTATCCTGTCAAAAGCCTTAACAAAATCCAGAAGTACCACTGTGTAGCCAGTTCCTTTGTCCAACTCTGATGTTATTCTATTATGGATAGTTAATAGATTGCTAAGGCAGGATCTACCTTTAACAAAACCATGTTGGCCTCTATAGAGTATCATATCCTGATCCACCCATTCTTGAATTTTGTCTTTAACCAACTTTTCCAATACTTTTACCACTACTCCTGAGATGGTGATTGGTCTGTAATTCAATACTGCAGTTTTAGAGCCACCCTTATGCAAGGGAACCACTTTGCCTAACTTCCACTCCCTAGGGACCATACCAGAGTTCAAACTTAAATTAAATATCCAGGTAAGAGGGGTTGACAATTCATTTGCACATTCACGCAACACCCGAGCTGATATTCCATCTAAGCCTACCGCAGTGTTTGCATTTAAGTTTCGCAATATATTTAATACCTCTGATTCTTTAGCTTCAATTCTCACATTAGGTATTGCTATAGGCATAGAGATATCCTCACTTGGGTGATAGACTTTTGAGAAGTGATCACTCAGTAACTCGACTATTACATCTGATTTTGTCACCTCAATACCATCAGCACCCACTAAGGTTATCCTTCCGAAGTCATTCTTCCTCTTACTTGCCACATAGCGGAAGAACTCTTTGGGATTATCCTTGATCTCTTTGGCTAAGGTCTTCTCATAATCTGATTTAGCTTTTCTTACTATGCTGGTAACCTTCCTAGCTTGAGCCTTGTACTGCTCATGGGTGTCCTGATCGCCCTTCTCCTTGTAAATTCTCCATAACATTTTCTTTTTTTGTAGTTCAAGCTTGATACTACTGCTCATCCATCTAATGCCTGCCTTGTTTGACCTCCTGACCATGGGGACACAATCTGATATTGCTTTCCTCAGATACCCGCTGATTTTATCCCAAGCACTGCTAACATCTTTCCCTTGCAATATGTTCTGCCATGGGATGGCTGCAAGCTCACTCCGAAGCTTGTTATAATTGCCTAACCTGTAGTTTCGTACATACCCCTTCTTAATAGAAAAATCCACAGATTTTGCAACCTCCCAAGTCAATACCACATGATCGCTTTCACCAACTGGAGGTAACGAGGTCATCTTACTTATGCATATAACCTCTGAACCAATAACCAGGTCCAACACTCTCACACCACGTGTCCCTTCAGTTACGTGCTGTTTCAAGTAATTATCTCGTAGCAGATGTATGAACTCCATTTCCTTTTTGCTACGTGATATTTCCTCCTTCCAATTGATATCACCATAATTAAAATCCCCCATAATAATCACTAAGCCTTCACTCATTGCACTAAGTTGCTGATGCATGAATTCAATATCTCCCCCTGTACTCCCTGGCCTATAGCAGCATCCAACTGTATATTTGGTTGCGTTGGTCACTATTTCGCACCAGACTGCCTCAAATGAACTCTCATTCACATGTCTATCATCATGATATACTACTTTCTTTGGCTGCAACACATCAGCTATCATCAACAGTACTCCTCCTCCTGTTCTATCTTCTCTATCCTCCCTGAAAATACTGTACCCATCACATTCAATTCCAGTGACCACATCTTCTGCTAACAGCCAAGTTTCACTAATGCCTACAACTTTTGGTGAGATTTCACTGACTAATGCCAAAAATTCTTCTCTCTTATTTCTAATGCTTCTAGCATTGGTATACAAAAATTGCAGATTCCCTCTAGATCTTGTACCGGCTTTAGAACTGATATATAAGTCACTAACTACCGTAGTCCTATGCCGATTTTTTTCCCCTCTCTTCTGCAATTTATTCTGCCTATAAGGATCAATAAATACACAATCAATGTCTTTATCTTCCGGTTCTCACTCATTCTACAGATGTGTCCAAATAATTGCAGCTTCCATTTTATAATCTTCTGCATTAGATTCTCTTTTGGTTACATCTTCCAATAGAGCTCTTCATTTGTAATTTTCTGTACCCATCCTATTCTTAGAATCTTCCTGTAACAAGTTCTTCCAAATGCCAAAATTCTATTTCTTGATTCCTTATTTATTACTCATGTTTCAGATCCATACAGTACACTGCTAAAGATGCATGTTTCCAGTATACTCTTAGTTTTGTTTGCAGGCTAATCACTTTACTTTTCCAGATGTTCTCCATGGCCTTCAGATTTGTTCTTCCCTTTGCAATCCTGATCTTTATTTCTTTTTTACAGTCCAAATCGTACGTCATTTTACTTCCTAAATATGTGAATTGTTCTACATTTTTAATATCAATTCCATCCACTTGTATCTTTTGTTTCATGTTCTTCTCACCAAATACCATTGTCTTTGTTTTTTCTAAGTTCATAACAAGTCCAAATCTCTTCCCCTCCTCATTTAACAGTTTTAGTGTTTATTGTAGTTCTCTTTCGTCTTCTTCAGTAATAACAATGTCATTTGCAAACCTCAGATTGTTAATTCTCATCCCATTCACTGATATTCCTTTTGCACTTACCTTCATTTTATTCATTGCTCTTTCTAAATGTGCGATGAAAATGCTTGATGATATTGGGTCCCCCCCCCCCATCTAGTTCCTCTGCTTGTTTTAAACCATTTCCCCAAATCATCACCTATTCTAACTGCTGCAACTGTTCTGATAGATATCTTTTAATATAGCTATTAGTTTTCTATCAATTCCATAGGATTCTATGGTATCCTTCCTTTATTGGTACACAATAAATAACGGAAAAAACTCACGTAGAAAGATTATTTATTAGTATAATTTTCGCCTGTGTGTCACAGACATCTTCAGTACATTAAGCTCAAAATTAAACACTAACTGACAATTCCAAAAAGCGCCACCTAAGTAGCTGGTGTAAGATAACTAAAAAGGTCAATAACTTTCCTAAAAAAAAAAAAAAAAGAAGCTTAATGTACTGAAGATGCCTGTGACACACAGGCGAAAATTATACTAATAAATAATCTTTCTACGTGAGTTTTTTCCGTTATTTATTGTGTACCGATATGTCTACTCACGGTTTACCTCTTTTAAAACTTATCCTTCCTTTATGTTTTTAATATGTTTTTGTTTTTTTTTCTCCTAGCTTTCTCTGCTGTTAACCACATTGCCAAAATCTGTTGAATTGTAGTTCTGTCTTTCCTAAATCCTGCTCGCACATCTGCAAGGTTTGCTTCCAATTGTGTTCTCAATCTTTCTGTCAATATCATCATCATCACCTTACCAAGATGACTTTTCAAGACAGCTGTTCTCTAATTTTTACATTCTAGCTTATAATGGTTAAAGCAAGATTTAAAAACCAAGTCAAATTTAGTAAATACTTCCCAGAAGCAGACGTCGAATCACAACCTTGTATTAATGAAAACACAATTGAAATTCAAACACAAAAAAAAAAAAAACAACACACAAAGATCAACATATTGAAACTAAAAAATAAAAACATCAAAAGACAATTTCAGGAAACCACCAAAAAACTAACACAAGAAATTTATTATTATTATTATTATTATTATCTGAGACCTCCAGGGAGTCAAGGACTCATCGAGGGAGGCTGTAAATTACCCAACCCAGCTATCATACCTTCCCTTAAATTCATTTACACCAGATGCACTCACTACCCGTAAGGGCAAATTATTCCACTCACTCACTGCTCTCTGGGAGAAAAACCTAGCTCTTAATCCTTTCTTGACTGAGCACAACCTTAACTTCCATGGATGCCCCACGTGTTCTCTCCCCACCTTCCATATAACGAAAAATTTCATCATTTGAAATGCTATAACACCCATTCAAAAGTTTATAGACCTCTATCATATCACCCCTCTTTCTCCTGTTAACCAGAGTCTGTAATCCACATACTTGCAATCTGTCCTCATAATCAAAACCCATAATCCGGATATAATATTTGTAACTCTTCTTTGCACCCTTACCACAGCTTCTTTGTCCCCCTGGAACCTGGGAGACCAAATCTGCATACAGTAATCCAAGTATGGTCTTATCAAAGCCTTATAAAGAGGCAAAATTACTTCCTTACATGTCAAGGTTCGCTTCAACATAGCAATTATCCTCTAAGTTGTATTTGCAACTTTTGCTATGTGACCTTTGAACTTTAAACTGACATCCATTTTCGTTTGCCCAGATTTCCAGTCTATTCAAATCATTTTGTAATTGCTGAATATCAGTAGCATCCCTGATTGCCTTGCAATCAGGGATGTTACTAAGTAAGGAAGTAATTTTGCCTCTTTATAAGGCTTTGATAAGACCACACTTCGCACCTGAAGATAGGCAAGGCAACTGAATTTTTGCTGATGACACCTGAAGCTATCATCAGCAAACCATTACAAATCTGATGATAGACCCTGCTTGATGTCATTAATGTATAGATTGAACAATAATGACCCAAGGACTGAACCCTGGGGTACATTACTGGTTACCTTAAATCTGGCAGATTCACATCCACTGTATAACACTTTTTGATATCTGTCTGTCAACCATCCCCTGATCCAAGTCAATAGATTATGTTCCAATTCCATATTCTCCAGTTTACAAACAGCCTATCATGTGGTATCCTATCAAATGCCTTAGAAAAATCCAACATTATCATTGTATATCCATTCCCTTTATCCAACTCAGCCGTCACATTGTTATAAAATATGAGCAAATTGCTAAAACCCATGCTGTTCCCTGCAGAGTATAGAATGCTTGTCTACCCATTTCTGTATGTGAGTTCTTACCAAATTCTCTAAAATCTTCACTACCACACCAGAAATACTAATAGGTCGATAGTTTGTGATAGTTAGACACATCAGTTTTTGCACCACCTTGTGCAATGGAACTATCATACATTCCTTCCATTCCTGTGGTATCATTCCTAAGCTGAGACTCAAGTTATATAAATGTGTGAAAAGCCTAGCCAGTTCAGCTGACCATTCCTTTAACAAACGGGCAGATATTGCACCTGTCCCTGTAGACAAATTCTTATCCAGAGCTCTTCAACCTCATTTTCATGAACCTCTAACTTTTCATCCAACCTAGCAATAGCACCATGCACCATGCTACATACACCTGGTTGATATATCTTAGCAAAGTGAGTACTCGTTAACTGAACAGTCTCCATAGCTTCCGTCACTTGTGTACCATCTGAATTCAGGTTATTCTTCCACGTTCATTTTTTCTTTTGCTTGTGAAATGATGATAAAATTCTTTTGGATTGCCTTTAGCTTGCATGGCCAATTTCTTTTCATACTCCATTTTAGCTTTTCTCACAATACTCGTTACTTTTCTGCCTGAGCTTTATATATTTCATAACTTCTCACACTCTTTGTAATTCAGCTTGTAGCCTGATTTAATTGGAGCTTCAATACAAGTAAATACTTCCCGGGAAAGAACAGCAGGATTGCTATCACCAATTGGTGGTAAAATAGCCATATTCTTAACAGAGATCCCTTCTGACGCTATGAGCAAATCCAACACTCTTTGACCTCGAGTTCCTTCTTTCACATGCTGCTTGAGAAAGTTATCTTGCAACAATTCAATAAATTCCTGTTTTCTTTCTGATCATAAGATTTCTTTTCTACCCAATCAATGTTTGGAAAATTAAAGTCACTCATACCGCAGATGCAAAGAAAAATACAAACAATAAAGATAAGTGGAATCAAATAAAAGACAATATTCTAAAAGCTAGTAACAAAATACTAGGAAGAGAAAATAAAAATATCAGAAAACTATCGATAACTGAACAAATAGATTTAATGGAGGAAAGGAAGCTATACAAGAATACCGAAAAAAGTATTATTATTATTATTATTTAGGCCTCCAAGGAGTCAAAAGACTCATCACAGGAAGTCCCTCCTAGGAAACACAAAGTCTATCATACCACTCCTTAAACTCACTGACCGGTCTTGCTCTCACCAATCTATCAGGCAATGCATTCCACGGTTCAACCACCCTCCATGCAAAGAAACCACTCCTCGCCCTCTTGCTCACAGTTTCCTTTTGTAACTTCCAGGGATGGCCCCTTGTCGTCACTCTTTCACACTGTTCAACCAAGCGAAAGAACTCCCCAGTGTCAACCCTATAACCACCTCTCAACAGTTTAAAAGTCTCAATCATATCACTTCTCCTTCTTCTATCTACCAAACTCTACAGTTCACATTCCCTCAGCCGATCATCATAACTAACATTGTACAGTCCTGAAACGGTCTTTGTTATCTACCTCTGTACCCTTTCCACAGTTAATTTATCACCTTCTAATCCTGGGGACCAAATCTGAGAACAAAAGTCTAAGTGTGGTCTGATCATGGTCTTACACAACGGAATGATAACTCTTTTATCTCTGCAGGTAAGCTTCCTTCTCATTATTGCAGCAATCCTTTGTGTTACCTTCACCACCTTTGCAATATGTCCCTTGAATTTCAGGTTTCTATCAATCATCAACCCCAGATCTCTTGTCTCCCCTACTTCCTCCAGTATATCTCCTCCAATAGAGTATGCAGCATCCCATTGATGTGTCCCAAACCTCAAGACCTTACATTTTGCTGCATTAAACCGACACCCCATTCATTTGCTCATCTGTCTAGCTTATTCAAATCCTCTTGCATGACTACCACATTTGCACTATTACTAATAACCCTTCCCAGCTTCACATCATCTGCAAACAACTGAATATCACCCTGCAATCCACTGACAATGTCATTGATATAAAGGTTAAACAATATAATTGGTCCCAGTATTGAGCCCTGTGGGACCCCACTTGTAACTCTCTGTCTCCTTGAAACTTCCCCACCATACACAACTCTCTGATACCTATTGGACAGCCAATCCTGAATCCAGTTGACCAACCTGCCATCCAAACCCATGTGCTGCAACTTAAATATCAGCTTATCATGTGGCATCTTGATATCAAATGCCTTCGCTAAATCCAAGAAAAATGCAATATATGCCATTTTCTTGGATTTAGCGAAGTTAGAAATGCATCTACTGCTTTTGTAACTTTATTATAAAAGGCTAGCATATTACTAAAACAAGAGCACCCCCTCACAAATCCATGTTGACTCTCACAGATAACATTACCTTCATCTGCCCAATGCTGTATACGGTCCCTCACTAATTTCTCCAAGATCTTAATAACTACTGTTGACACACAAACTGGCCTATAATTAGACACTTCCTGTCTTCTACCGTCCTTGTGCAATGGCACTATCTTACCTTCCTTCCACTCCCTAGGCACCTTTCCCATAGCCAGATTTTCATTCAAAAGCCATGTCAAAGGAGCTGTCAGTTCCTTAGCACATTCTCTCAAAACTCGTGGTGAAATACCATCCAGTCCCATTACCGACATCCACAGTACTCAGTATTTGGAACACATTTCCTCCTACACCTCTAAACCTCATACCTGCCCTATCCCTTCAGTATTAAAATTTACTCCTCCAGGATGAAATACACCAATAAAGTGTTCATTGAACAATTCCGCTATGTCCTCTGCATCAGTCACTCTATTCCCATTTTTATCCCACAATGTCATTCTTCCACAATCATTTCTCCTCCTACTGGCCACATAGCTAAAAAATTCCCTAGGATTTTCTTTGGATCTTAGGGCCAATCTCTTCTCATATTCCAGTTTCCTTACAATACTAGTCACTCTCCTGGCCTGTGTCTTATATTCTTCATGCATCTGCTCTTCACCTGTCTCCTTATATCTCTTCCATAGCCTCTTTTTCACATGCAGCTCCTGTTTAATATTGTTTGTCATTCACTTTACACCAAATTGTGTCCTCTTCTTCACTTGTGGAATACAGCTTACTATTGCTGCTAACAAATATTCCTTCCCAATTTCCCAAGCACTAATGATATCCCGGTCTTCCAATTCCTCCCTCCATGAAACTTCCCCAAGGTTGATGTCTAAGACTGTTATAATCACCTCCCTTATAATTCCACATATGTTCCAGTCTCTTTGATACTCCTACATGTCTATTCATCTTCCAAGTCAAAACCACATGGTCCCTCTCTCCAACTGGTGGGAGAGATGTCATCTCAGTTATTATCAACTCTTCTGATGCTATGACCAAATCCAAAACTCTTGAACCTCTTGTTCCCTCTATTACATGTTGCCTAAGATATTTGTCCCTCAAGAATTCTAGAAATTCCATTACCTTATTGCTACATGCATCTTCCTCTATGCTCCTTGGTTTATAGCAATATCCCGTCTTGCCTATCTCTACCTCACACCATATGCTTTCAAAACATTGGTGTCACTGCCTTCCAAAGCCTCCACTCTTAGAGGACATAAGTCGTCACTTATCGTAAGCAGTACTCCACCACCATGCTTTCCCTTCCTATCCTGCCAAAAAATGCTGTACCCTGCTACTTCTAATCCTGTTATTATATCCTCTCCTGTCAACCACGTCTCAGGGATCCCAATAATTTTTGGCTAGGCTGATGCCATCAGCGCCACCAATTCCTCTCCTTTATTCCGGATGCTCCTGGCATTAGTATAAAGCATAAAAATGCCACTATTTCTATATCCTGCATTATCCCCTCTAGACTCCACTGGGCTCAATGCTACCCGATGTTGTCCCCCTTCTCCCAAGTATCCTTTCCCACAAGAGGTCACCCCCTGCTACCATCCACCATCCACATCACCAGCATCCACATTAACTGGTCTATAACCACATCCGACTAAGTATTTCATTCTATTCACCTCTATCTCACACCATACTGCCTCAAAACCACCGGCACTATTTCCCCCTCTTGTATCTCTACTTTGTATAGACATTACTCTTTCTCTATCATCAATACCACTCCCCTCCCTTTTTACACTTTCTATCTTCATGAAACACATCATACAATTCCCTCTCTATTCCTGTCAGGATGTCATCCTCATCCAACCATGTCTCACTTATTCCAACAATTCTTTGGTGAACAGACTCAATTAATACAACCATTTAATTTAGCTTGTTTCTTACTCTTCTAGCATTTGTATATAAACATAGCAGTTCATTCCTGGATCTATAGGTAGATCCACTGATACCATTTTTTTGATGTGACTTCTCTGTGCTTAACTTGAGCCATTTCTTTTTCTTCTTATTCATTTTAGAACCTTCTTCAAATACAAAACTTTTCTCCTTGATCCTGAGTCATACACTTCCCTTTTTTGTTTACACATGCATTCACATCCTCTTGGAGCATCCGCCTTTCTCATGCTGTGTTACCCTGTCCATCCTGAGCTTCTCTGTCCATCTTGCACACCTGTTCTCTCATTCTCTATACTCATACCACTCACTTCTTCATTCATAACTACGTCTTCAATCTGTCCAGTCTTACTCTCCCATTCTTCCACATCACTTCCCACTTGATCAGATTCATTCTCTGCACTCACTTCACAGTTCCCAGTCAAACTAATTTCACACATTAACAAACTGCACTCCTTTCTCCTCACACATTTCTGCTAACATATCATCCTTGCTCTCTGCCTCATCCCACCACTTACATACCTGGGCAACTTGCTTACTACCTTTGCTATCACACTATTATCTTTTATCCATCTCAAGAACCTCCTGACATGTTCTTTGTTCCCAGTCAAGTCATTTGTCCCTACTACAACTATTAACTCTTTTGCTTGCTTACTTCTCATGTTCAATGCCTCAGTCTCTACTCATTCTACCTACAGGAAAACAAACCTTTTGTATCTCTTGTGCAGCATCCCTTTAATAATTGAATCACCATGCAACACCATTCACGGGTCTTTCATTACCTCTTTTATACCAATATTATTCATTTCATCATTTTTACTCTTCCATACATATCTCAAATTCTCTTAACTTCATTCCACATCAATTTCATCTCTTGCCTCATCTTAACCAACTCAACTTTCTAATCTTGCTTTACATTTTTGCTCTTATTCACTCTCTCAATTTTGTTGCCAGCCAGATGAGGCTAGGACTTGGTGATAATGGTGGAGAAAGAGTTGAAGTTCAGAGGGCATATCGCAGAAGTTGATAAAATATCTCAACAAATTATTTGGATGTTGAAAACATGGTAACAAGCTCATAAAGATAAGGAAGTTAACATCCCTCTTTATAAGGCTATGATTCAGCCACATCTTGACTACTGCACATAAATTTGGTCACCTGGGTTTCTTGGGGACCAGGAGGTTGTCAAATGGATTCAGAGATGAGTGACCAAGATGGTGACAAGTCTGTCTCTCCCTACGAGGATAGATTGAAGGTTTCTGGGTTACAATGTTTAGTTGATATGTGGAAAAAAGGGGACATGATAAAAACTTTTAAGATATTAAATGGGTTTTATAAAATTGACGCATTAAAAAATTTCACTATATGACAAATAGTCAGAGAACTAGGGGCGATCCATGGAAGCTGTACAAGAGTGTGGTTAGTAGAAGTGTGTGTGTGTGTGTGTGGACCAGATTTTTTGCATGGAGAGTGGTGAGTGGGTGGAATGAACTGACAGAATTGGTTGTGAATTCCCTGATAGTGAATGGATTCAAGGAGAGATATGATAGGATTTGTGTGTATGATGGTTGATTTGAGTCTCCCACAATAAGTCCCTAGACTCCATGGAGATGTGGTAAAATAATAATAATAATAATAATAATAATAATAATCAAATTCCTGACATGTACCCTCAAGCGGTGTCAGGATATGAAAGTTCAACATACAAAATTTACATCATTACTAACTTCCTATCTACTGTTTTCCTCTAGATCATTCTGTTACCTGTCAAGACTCCAACATTATCAGATCTTATAATTCTATCTTCTAAGGCACTTTTTACCATAATCAATCCACCTATATCTTGGTCTTCCTCTGGGTCTTTTTCCTGCCAACCTAGCAGAGAACAGTTGTTTTGCTAATCTTTCCTCTCCCATTCTGTTTAAGTGACTATACCACCTGAGATTAGCTCTGATAACACATTCCTGGATGCTACCAATGTCAAGGTCTTTCCTAATAATCCTCACTTTAAATATAATATTGCCATTGATGCCATCTATTCACGGCACTAATCTTTTTCAGGACTCTCATATCTGCTCTCTAGTCTTTGGTTAAGTATTTTACTTCTAATACAGCTCCCAATCAGTTAAAACTGGTTTGAACACTTGTGTATAAAAGATGTTGAAAGTTTATTTTCCACTTGGTTAGAGTATAATAAATTTAGTTTAATCCTTTATCCAAGTGTGAGCAAACAAAGTTTGCGCCTGAAAGTATCTTCAGGACTGGGTTAAGGTGGTACACACCAGGGCAACTCGTTGCAAAGGTGGAGCAAGCTACCAGCACTCCTATCCTAGTATCTCCTATAATGCAAAACACATCTCCTTGCGGATATGTCTAATGTTATGCATTAAGGGAAGGGCCACTACCCAGACCGGTTTCGGCCTTTATTGAGGTCTCTTCAGTGGGAGCCAGGCCCAAGTAGAGATATCAGGCAGAAGCATTAGCAGGTCATCTCCACCTATAGGAATTGCCAATTGGTGTGCCACCCTTTCTTATAAATTACTCTGGATTTAGAGAAAGATGTTGAAAGTTTATTTTCCACTTGGTTAGAGTATAATAAATTTAGTTTATTAAATGGAAAATAAACTTTCAACATCTTTCTCTAAATCCAGAGTAATTTATAAGAAAGGGTGGCACACCAATTGGCAATTCCTATAGGTGGAGATGACCTGCTAATGCTTCTGCCTGATATCTCTACTTGGGCCTGGCTCCCACTGAAGAGACCTCAATAAAGGTCGAAACCGGTCTGGGTAGTGGCCCTTCCCTTAATGCATAACATTAGACATATCCGCAAGGAGATGTGTTTTGCATTATAGGAGATACTAGGATAGGAGTGCTGGTAGCTTGCTCCACCTTTGCAACGAGTTGCCCTGGTGTGTACCACCTTAACCCAGTCCTGAAGATACTTTCAGGCGCAAACTTTGTTTGCTCACACTTGGATAAAGGATTAAACTAAATTTATTATACTCTAACCAAGTGGAAAATAAACTTTCAACATCTTTCTCTAAATCCAGAGTAATTTATAAGAAAGGGTGGCACACCAATTGGCAATTCCTATAGGTGGAGATGACCTGCTAATGCTTCTGCCTGATATCTCTACTTGGGCCTGGCTCCCACTGAAGAGACCTCAATAAAGGTCGAAACCGGTCTGGGTAGTGGCCCTTCCCTTAATGCATAACATTAGACATATCTGCAAGGAGATGTGTTTTGCATTATAGGAGATACTAGGATAGGAGTGCTGGTAGCTTGCTCCACCTTTGCAACGAGTTGCCCTGGTGTGTACCACCTTAACCCAGTCCTGAAGATACTTTCAGGCGCAAACTTTGTTTGCTCACACTTGGATAAAGGATTAAACTAAAAGGATTAAACTAAATTTATTATACTTGTGTATAAACTTGTATACAGCAAATTTAGTGTTTTGACTAATTTCTCTCTTATTCCATATAAATTTATTCAGTTGACTTCCTACTATACAAGTTTTGTTGATTCTGATGTCTATTTCCATATTTAATTTACCAACTTCACTAAAAATCGTGCCTAAGTAGTTGAAATGTTTTACTTGTTCTATGGGTTCCCAATTCACAATGCAGTTGATATTTTCAATGCTTCTGCCTATTTTCATACAAGACAAAGACAAATACCATATCTATTATTGTATGCCCACACATCATAGAACCAAGCTTGGCAATGTGCCAAGTATAGTCAATGCATGCTGAAGGGAAGAAAGGAATAAAGGATGTATGAATTGGTCACCAACACACGAAATCACGTGTTTTATACGTAATTTCCAATTGTTGTACAAGCAAAATAGTTACCACTTTAAGAGCTAAAGTTTTCTCAAAATGAAAACTAATTATCCAACTATAATAAGTTTAGTTTAATCCTTTATCCAAGTGTGAGCAAACAAAGTTTGCGCCTGAAAGTATCTTCAGGATTGGGGTAAGGTAGTACAACATCAGGCAACTCGTTGCAAAGGTGGAGCAAGTTTACATCACTCCTATCTCAGTATCGCCCATAATGCAAAACACATCTCCTTGCGGATATGTATAATGTTATGCATTAAGGGAAGAGCCACTACCCAGACTAGTTTCGACCTTTATTGAGGTCTCTTCAGTGGGTGCCAGGCCCAGATGTGGAGATGTTATGCATTATGCATTCAATGCATAACATCTTAATGCATTGAGATGTTATGCATTGAAGAGCCACTACCCAGACTAGTTCCAACTTTTATTGAGGTGTCTTCAGTGGGTGCCAGGCCCAGATGTGGAGATACCAGGCAGAAGCAATAGCAAGGTCATCTCTACTTATAGGAGTTGCCAAAAGGTGTGCCACCTTTTTTTTTTTTTTATTAAATTACTCTGGATTTAGAGAAAGATGTTGAAAGTTTATTTTTCACTTGGTTAGACTATAATAAGTTTAGTTTAATCCTTTTTCCAAGTGCGAGCAAACAAAGTTTCTGCCTGAAAGTATTTTCAGGACTGGGGTAAGGTAGTACAACACCAGGCAACTCGTTGCAAAGGTTGAGCAAACTTACATCACTCCTATCTCAGTATCAGGCCCCCACTGAAGTTTGCAACGAGTTGCCTGGTGTTGTACTACCTTACCCCAGTCCTGAAGATACTTTCAGGTGCAAACTTTGTTTGGTCACACTTGGATAAAGGACTAAACTAAACTTATTATAGTCTAACCAAGTGAAAAATAACCTTTGAACATCTTTCTCTAAATCCAGAGTAATTTAATAAAAAAGGTGGCACACCATTTGGCAACTCCTATAGATAGAGATAACCTTGCTATTGTTTCTGCTTGGTATCTCCTCATCTGGGCCTGGCACCCACTGAAGAGACCTCAATAAAGGTCGAAACTAGTATGGGTAATGGCTCTTCCCTTAATGCATAATATCATACATATCCGCAGGGAGATGCGTTTTGCATTATGGGAGATACTGAGACATTATGGGAGATACTGAGATAGGAGTGATGTAAGCTTGATATTGTTAAGTATTGCTTGATATAATGTCCCATTGACACCATACAACTGTAGCATTTTGAATAGCTTTTCTTCGGGCACCTTGTCATATGCCTTTTACAGATCTACAAAAAAACTTAAATACAGATCTTTGCTATATTCCCATGATTTCTTAACTATTTGTCATAAAGTGAAAATCTGATCCTGACAGCCTCTTTGGCCTGAATCCAGCTTGTTCATCACCAAGCTTTTTTTCCACAATCCTTCTCAAGTATACTTGCATAAATCTTACCAGGAACACTTAGTAGAGAAATACCTCTGTAATTCTCACATTCAGTTTTATTTCCCTTTTTATATATGGGTGCTATGAGAGCTCTACTCCAATCATCTGGAATTTGTCTCTCTGTCCAGGCCTTCTGAACTATGCAGTGCAGCCAATGTAAGACTTTTATACCTCTGTACTTGAGCATTTCTGGTTGAATATCATCTACTCCTGCTTTAATGTTGGAGTCTTGATGGGTAACAGACTGATTTGGAGGAAAATTGCAGATAGGAAGTTAGTAATGATGTAAATTTTTCATGTAGTACTATCATATCCTGCACACCCCTTGAGAGTACATGGCAGGAATTTGATGATAATGATGAACTGCATAGATTCCATTATTAGGTAATGAATTGAGCCAATATCAGCACTTCTATTATTTCAGACAGCTAGTAACAGTTTCTTGCATCTTTGGCTGATGGCAATATGACCTATTTGATTCTGTGTTTTGCCATCCAATGACACCCAGGTTACTTTATGTATTCTTTTATGCTGGAGGAGCAATAATTTTCACTTATGGTTCACAGTTACGTGAGGTAAATAATATCATATTAGGGAGGTTACTGCTTTAATATATGTGACAGACACTAATGCAGGAACTGAGGTCGATGAATTGGAGGTTCTTAGGATATTGCAGAATCTCAATGTAAATACAGCTCTAGGATTAGATGGGATATCGGCTCATATTTTGTGAGAATGTGCAAGGGAACTGGCAATGCCTCTGACTAGGCTCTTTAATTTAAGTCTCAGCTCTCAACTCTAGTAGAGTTCCAAGAGAGTGGGAGGAGGACAAAATAATTCTCTTGTATAAGGGAGGTTCTAAGACTGCAGTAGCAAATTATAGACCAATCAGTATCTCAGGTGCAGTGGTAAAAGTACTAGAAAAATTGGCCAAAAAGAGAATTTAAGAATGAGTTGATAAAAATATGATACTGTATGAGGGTCAACATCAGTGGCGGCCCATGAAGTTTTAAATGGGGTGCTGCCTATACAAAATAATTTAAAAAAATTATTTTTTTCCTAATCAGTAATCAATTTATTAATAAATAAATCTGTAGATTTATTTATTAATAAATAAATTTTGTATAGGCAGCACCCCTATTTAAAACTTCACGGGCCGCCACTGGTCAACATGGCTTTGTGAAGGGTCAGTCATGCCTTAGTAATTTACTAGCTTCTTTATAATAGAGTAACAGCAGAATTGGATAAGGGAAATGGCTACACAATGATTCTGCTGATTTTGCAAACACATTTGATAGAATACCACATACAACTCTGTTATGCAAATTAAAACACATGGGGATGGATATGACACTGGTTAAGTGGATAAAAGGGTGGCTGCTGGACAGATATCAAAAAGTGGTGGTATATGGATGGGCAAAATTGAAGTGAAAACAGGTGACTAGTGATGTGAAGCAAGTTTGATGCTGGAACCACTGCTGTTTAATTTGTACATAAATGATATAGGTCTATTACTTGTGAGCACTCCAATATTGTCATATTTGTGACACTAACATTTGTGTCACTAGCATTCGTGCTTCTAAAGCACTTCAGACTGAATCAATACACTTAGACCATGGTCTTCTTCTGGGTCTCTTTTCTGCCATCTTGGCATCAAACATCTGTTTTGCTAACCTTTCCCCACCCATTCTTATTTAAGTAGCCATACCACCTTAGATTAGCTCTGCTGACACATTCTTGAATGCTAATAATGTCAAGTTCCTTTCTAATATGTTCATTTTTAATGCCATTAGTTCACTCCCCTAATTTTTCTCAAAATCCTCATATCTGTGTCTCTAGTCTTTGATCAAGTGCTTTATTTCTAACCCAATTCTCAGATCTATAACTTAAAACAGGCTTGAACACTATCTTGTACATTGCTAGTTTGGTGTTTTGACTAATTTCTCCCTTATTCCTTATAAATTTATTCAGCTGGCTAACCACCATACTAGCTTTACTTATTTTGTTGTTGATTTCTAGATTTAACCTGCCATCTTCACTAAAAACTCTAAATAGCTGAAATATTTTACTTGTTCTATAGGATCTCCTTTCAGAATGCAGCTGAAGTTTTTTTTCTACTTATTTTCATAGTTTTGGTCTTTTTATTGCTGATTTTCATGCCAAATTTGTTATTGCTGTCATTCAAGTCAGAGAATCCTGGAGACTTGCTATGAGTACATCATCATCTGCATAAAGCAAAGAACTAAATTTCACACGTCTAATTCTAATATCAGATCTAATGCAACTCTCAGTGTTCTTTCATAATGCTGATGAATAAGAGTGGAGATAATATGCATCCTTGTCTTATCCCTGATTTTACATCAAACCTTCCTCTGGTATTTCCTTCAATTCTAACTGCTGAATGATAATAATTTATTATTAGTATTATTCAATAAATTAAAAATAATGATAAAATTAGCTAATAAAAATGTATTAATGATAAATTCAATAATAAAGAATAATGATAGATGTGGACTAAAACAAAAAAAATTGTTATAATAAACACACAATGAACTATACACTGTTTGGAAAGAAGTTAACGGACACTATAGTAAGGAAAAAACAGACATGGCGACCACCTTAAGATGTAGGACCTCCTTTTGCTGTGATGACTGTACCAATATCCTATAGGGCATACTTTTCACAGGTATACAATAGCTATCAATGAGAATTTTGGGCTATTCTTCCTGTAATTGTGTAATGAGATCCTGAACTGTTGTGGGGGTGGACATCCCTTGACCTCACGTGATGTGCCAGTTCATCCCACATATGTTCAATATGGTTGAAATCAGGGTTCTGTGGAGTCCAGTAAAGTGTGGTGACATTCATGTCTACAAACCATGCAGTTACAGCAGCAGCCTTATGATACAGTGCATGCACTGTCTTACTGAAACAGACAATGGTCAGTTCTGTAGAAATGCTGCAAAGTAAAAGGAAGCACGTTGCATTGTCCAGAATGTTCAGATATCTCTCAGAATTCAGTGTTTGTGGCACTATGAACAGAGGTCCAAGGCCTAACCAGGAAAATCAGGACCATACTATCACACTGCCATCTCTGAATTTCATAGTTGGGGTTACGCACTGTGGTAAGAGACGTTCACTGGGCATCTAGACCCACACCCATCCATCTACTCAGTACAGGGTATAGCATGATTCCATGCTCCATGTCTACAAACCATGCAGTTACAGCTTGGTTTGTAGACATGGGATGTGGAAGCCAAGTTTCCAAGCTTCCACATCCCACTGTATACACTCTTTGCACCACTCAAGGTGAAACTGTATGTTGGTTTGGGTAATGTGGGACTTGCATATAGCAGTCCTAGCATGCAAACCGATGTCGTGAGCCTCGATTCTGAATGTGTTTGAACAGATTAATGTTCCAATCAATGGGTTGAATTCTGCATTCAACACATTGACCAACAAATGTATTTTTTACATATTATCCTTCACAACATCCTAAGGCCACGTTCGGTGAGTGTGGTGGGTTGTCCACTCCCACTTCTTTCTAAGCAGTGCGATTGGAAACAATTTGCCAAACAGATAGTCTTGCAACATAACATCCTATCCCAATGCCTCTCAAACTCTGTGAGTTCCCTTCTCACAGTCATTTTACCTGGAAACAGTTGCGCTGACTTGGGAGCATCACATTCTTCCAATTTAGATCAGCTGTACACACGTGACTTGTTACATGGTATGATGCACCTTGCCCATGTTGGTTTATATTGACTTCTTTCCAAGCAGTGTATGTAATTTTCAGGGAATAAAATATAATCTTTAAGGTTATAAATACAAAGACAATGTTCTATATAGATAATATAAAGATAATGTGAAGTGGATGTTAATTGCAGTAATAGAATTATAGCGTGGCATTATAATCCTATTGTCTTTGAAGCGAGTTGAGGCTTTTGTGAAAAGAGTGGAATTATTGTTTACTGTTTGTGTTTTAGTGTATATGTGCAGTTGGTGTTTTCCCTTTAATCTTTTAGATATTCATCTATCTAGGAGATCATGCCTTTCATTTTGCCTTTCAGTTCCATGAATGTGATGTGCTCACTTCGATACTTGTTTTTGTGTTTGATAACTGTTTAGGTATTTTAAGTTGTGCGGAAAATTGTTGAGCAGAGAAGGTATGAGATATTTTCTTACAGCCACACCATATGCATTATTGTATCATCTTATTATTATTATTATCCTAAGACCCCATGGAGTCAGAGCCTCATCTAGGAGGTCCGTTTGTCATACACACAGCTCATCATACTGTGCCTTAAACATACTCAAATTCTCTGCAGACACCACACTCTCAGGCAAGGCATTCCAATCATTCATAACTTTGGATGCAAAAAACCTGCTTCTCACTCCCCAGCTCACACCTTACTTATAGAGCTTCCTCCTTATATACCTTCTCTGGTTCTCCCTTGATCTCTCACCATTTTCTCTAAAACCTCTTCAACATTGATCCTATAACAACCCCCTTACTAACTTGTTGGTCTCTGTCATATCACCCATCTTGTAATGCAGAGAGTACTGGTAAGCTGCATTATGTAGGATGTGTTTCTATGTGTACTGTAATCATTATTAAAGTAATTGTTTATTATGATTATATATTGTCTTAAGTTTGATATGTTTAAAATTTTATGTGAGGCCATTAAAGAGTGGTCAGTTT
This sequence comes from Typopeltis vanoorti, assembly GCF_054136105.1. Classification (NCBI taxonomy): domain Eukaryota; kingdom Metazoa; phylum Arthropoda; class Arachnida; order Uropygi; family Thelyphonidae; genus Typopeltis; species Typopeltis vanoorti. The sequence goes on along the minus strand of NC_143565.1, from coordinate 20,092,048 downwards.
TTTTTATGCATTGGATCTCCAAAGCACTGTGAAATTCATTGGTCTGTACAATTTTTAATTTTGACAGGCGACTGTCTGCAGCATTTGCTCTTAGTTGTATCACAGATGCCTTTGTAGATAATTTTCTTGATTGCATCATATCTTTTACTTGGAACAATTTGGCTGTATTAATGCAAAATTTCTTATGAAGGTATTCAATGTGTTTGGTCCATTTAAGTTGGCAGTCCATAGCACGGGTCGGGTACTTAGCATGCGTTAAGGGTGTAGTTTCAGACAATGGCAATCATTCATCAATAATGTAATGATATGTGTTGGCATGCAGTATGCCTTGTGCAGGATATGTGTTCTTTGGTTTTTAACATTAAGCATCTGGGATTTTAGTATTGTTTATTGTGAATGAATTTATGAAAATATGTTGTTAATACATTTAGATCTCAATGTGCTTTGGAGAAAATGATGTTGATTTTTTTGTGGATTGTTTGTATTGGAGTATCATCTGCATACTGATATATCTCTTATTTACATGTTGAACAGGATGGGTTGGTGATAATATTAGCCTTTAGGGACTCTATTTAATTTGAATACATGTCTATAGTTAGTCCTTATTTTTATTATCTGCATTCTCATTGAGAAGTAATTCCTGAACCAGGAGTGTAGCTTTCTGCACATTGCAATGGAGTGTAATTTGTTTAGCATTATGTGATGGCTGAGAGAATTGAATTCTTTGATTAGATCTAAGAGTATAAAAGTATGGCAAATTTGTTTTTATCAAGAGTTTTGTATATTGTGTCAGTAACGCAATGTAGAGAATAGAGGTAAGCAAGCTGCACTATGCAGTATGTGTTTCTATGTCTATAGTAATATCTTCTAATAACATAATGGTGCTTTTTTCTTTTGTAGTATCCACACTGTTTTTTGGGAAATTATGTTGTATTTCTGTAAGTAGTTTTGTAATCTGGTGTGTATTATTTTTTTAAATTTTTTATTTTATTATTATTATTATTCAAGCCTCCATGGAGTCAAAAGACTCATCATGGGAGGTCCATCTTAAGAACATAAAGTCTGTCAAGACTCATCGAGGGGAGGTCCCCGCTAAGAAACACAAAGCCTATCATACCACTCTTTAAACTCATGGCCCGTTCTCGCTCTCACCACTCCATCAGGCAATGCATTCCACGGTTCAACCACCCTCCATGCAAAGAAACCACTCTTCGCCCTCTTGCTCACAGTTTCTTTTTGTAACTTCCAAGGATGGCCTCTTGTCATCACTCCTTCCCGCTGTTCAATCAAGCGAAAGAAATCCCCAGTGTCAAACCTGCAACCATCTCTCAACAGTTTAAAAGTCTCAATCATATCACCTCTCCTTCTTCTATCCACCAAACTCTGCAGTCCACATTCCCTCAGCTGATCCTCATAACCAAAATTGTACAGTCCTGAAACCATCTTTGTCATCCATCTTTGTACCCTTTCCACAGTTAATTTATCCCCTTCAAATCCTGGAGACCAAATCTGAGAACAATAGGTTAAGTGTGATCTGATCAGAGACTTATACAATGGAATGATAACTGTTTTATCTCTGCAGGTCAGTATCCTTCTCATTATTGCAGCAATCCTCTGTGTTATCCTTACCACCTTTGCAATATGTCTCCTAAATTTCAGGTTTCTATCAATCATCAACCCCAGATCTCTTGTTTCCCCTACTTCTTCCAATATAACTCCTCCCATAGAGTATGCAGCATCCCATCGATGTTTCCCAAACCTCAAAATCTTACATTTTGCTGCATTAAACCGATACCCCCCCCCCCATTCATTTGATCATTTGTCTAGCTTATTCAATCCTCTTGCATGACTACCACATCTGCACTATTACTAATAATCCTTTCCAGCTTCGCATCATCTGCAAACAACTGAATATCCCTTTGCAATCCACTGACAATGTCATTTATATAAAGGTTAAACAATATAGGTCCCAGTACTGAGCCCTGTGGGACCCCACTTGTAACCCTCTGCCTCCTTGAAACTGCCCCACCATACACAACTCTCTGATACCTATCAGACAGCCTATCCTAAATCCAGTTGACCAATCTGACATCCAGACCCATGTGCTGCAACTTAAATATCAGTTTATCATGTGGCACCCTGTCAAATGCCTTCACTAAGTCTAAGAAAATGGCAGTATATGCCTTTCCCTCATCTAATGCTCTTGTAACTTTATCATAAAAGGCTATCATATTGCTAATTCAATATGCTAGCCTTTTATGATATGCCCCTTCACAAATCCATGTTGACTCTCACAGATAACATTACCCTCATCTGCCCAAAGCTGTATATGGTCCTTCACTACTTTCTCCAAGATCTTACTGACTACTGATGACACACAAACTGGTCTATAATTAGACACTTCCAGTCTGCTACCGCCCTTATGCAATGGCACTATCTTACCTTGCTTCCATTCCATGGGCACCTTTCCCACAGCCAGACGACTTTCATTGAAAAGCCAGGTCAAAGGCACTGTCAGTTCCCTAGCACATTCTGTGGGACTGTGGGACTGAATGGTGAAATACCATTCAGTCCCACAGCTTTACTGACATCCAGAGTACTCAGTATTTGAAACACACTCTTCTCCTGTACCTCTAAACCTTGAACCTGCCCTATCCCTCTTGCATTAAAACTGACTCCTCCAGGATGAAATACTCCAGTAAAGTGTTCATTGAACAATTCTACTATGTCCTCTGCATCAGTCACTCTATTCCCATTTTTATCCCACAATATCATTCTTCCACAGTCATTTCTCTTCCTACTGGCCACATATCTAAAAAATTCTCTAGGATTTTCTTTGGATCTTAGGGCTAATCTCCTCTGATATTCCAGTTTTGTCCTCCTTACCATACTAGTCACTCTTCGGGCCTGTGTCTTATATTCTTCATGCATCTTCTCTTCACCTGTCTCCTAATATCTCTGCCACAGCCTCTTTTGCGCATGCAATTCCTGTTTAATATTGTTTGTCATCCACTTTACTCCAAATTGTGTCCTCTTGTTCACTCGTGGTATACAACTTACCATTGCTGCTAACAAATATTCTTTCATAATTTCCCACACACTAATGATATCCTGCCTTCCAATTCCTCCCTCCATGAAACTTCCCCAAGTTGATGTCTTAGACTATCATAATCACCTGCCTTATAATTCCACATACATTCCCATCTCTTTGATACTCCTGCATGTCTATTCATTTTCCAAGTCAAACCATATGGTCACTCTCTCCAAATGGTGGGAGAGATGTCATCTCAGTTATCCACTCTTCTGATGCTATAACCGAATCCAAAACTCTTGGACCTCTTGTTCCCTCTATTACATGTTGCCTAAGACATTTGTCCCTCAAGAATTTGTAGAGTTTTTGAGATGACAGGTAAATTGGCAATGGGTCTGTAATTTTGCATGTGATTTCTTTTATCCCATTTGTAGAGAGGTGTGACTACTTCTCTCTTTTATTTGCTAGGGATAATATATTGCATTGAATATTGCATTGATCAGTTTCAAAAGTGTGTTATAAGGTCTATTAATCTGATATTGTCTATGTCTAGGCTAGTTTTGGTATTTGGCTGTGAGAGAGAACATCTTTTAGTTTGATTTTCAGTATGACAGATAGAATATAATTTGCTGCTGACAATAGTGGGTTGGGTGTTGGGCATGATTAGAGGGATGTCTCTTTTGAGTAGTATGATGCGCTTTAAAAAATTACGGTTGAATAATAATAATTATTCAAAGTGATTTCTTTTATCCCATTTGTAGAGAGGTGTGACTACTTCTCTCTTTTATTTGCTAGGGATAATATATTGCATTGAATATTGCATTGATCAGTTTCAAAAGTGTGTTATAAGGTCTATTAATCTGATATTGTCTATGTCTAGGCTAGTTTTGGTATTTGGCTGTGAGAGAGAACATCTTTCAGTTTGATTTTCAGTATGACAGATAGAATATAATTTGCTGCTGACAATAGTGGGTTGGGTGTTGGGCATGATTAGAGGGATGTCTCTTTTGAGTAGTATGATGCGCTTTAAAAAATTACGGTTGAATAATAATAATTATTATTATTATTATCATCATTATGAGATGTCTCCAAGGAGTCCAAAAACTCATTGCAGTAGGACATGCTACCTCTACACAAACTACTCAATCTCTCCATTTTACAATGTTGCCATCTATCTACTCCAAACACCATCTACAGCCCACTAATATAATTTTTGGTGAGTAATTTGTGTGTGCAGTCTCTGATTAATTAGCCTGTATATGAGATGAAAACTCTGCTATCTCCATATGAGCTTTGCTAACTCACCTTCAATTGAAAAATCCATATACAGATTCCTTCCATCACAATAAGAATTGAATTCCAGTCTTTTCCAGTCAAAGGGTACAAAGTCCCATTGCTCTTTAAACTGTACTATGAAGTCACTTAATAATAATAACATAATAATAATTAATATAACATAATAATAATAAATATATTTATTGTTTTCTACCATTCTTTTACCTTAAAAATTTGTACTCTATATTTCACAAAATAATTTAATTTTTTTTTTCCCCATAAAGTGTTCAACACACTTGTTATGAAGTATGTCATTAAAACTAGAAAAAGTAATGAAAATAAACTTACTTTTGATAATGAAAATGAAACCAGATTATAACTTTCTGTTTCATGTGTTTCTGAAAATAGATAAGAAACAAATAGAAAACAAATTATGGTTCAGTATACACTGCAAAAATTACAATTCCTTTTTTGTATTACATATACATTGTGTGTGTGTGTGTGTGTGTGTGTGTGTGTGTGTGTGTGTGTGTGTGTGTGTGTGTGTGTGTGTGTGTGCATGTCTGCACATGTTAATTTTTATGGTATTGTGCATTAATCTCTGTATTTCTTTCAAACCTTGTGTGAAGGTTTGAAAGTCATTCGCCACTCCAAGCACCATAGAAAAAAAAAAGTAAAAATTCAGAAGGTCATCCTTGGAAGGTTGGAAGTTGTTGGAGGAAGGGCAATCTGTGAGAGACAGGATACTTGTAAAAATTGTGATCTGAGTTAATGAGAGGAGAGCTGACCTCTACAGTGTAATCTGGAAGGAGAACTGGTTAAAAGAGATCAAGAGTATTGGGAGAGTGAAGAGAGTTATCAGAAATTTGGATAGGTAGATGTATGATTTGCATTAGGTAATTGCTTATAGTAAAAATTTCTTCATCTCTTCAGGCTTGATCACTGGTGGAAAAGGGAGTCAGGTGTAGTTGCGGACATTAAGGTTGCCTAAGCAACCTGACAATTTAGTTGGTAGCAGGATTGCAGATGGTCAAGCTTCAATAGAGAGGAAAGTGAAGAGATCACAGTGGTTTTTGGAGTTTGGAGACCAGCAGCAGATAGATATTGCTAAATGAGGGAAGGATACCTTGAGCCAAAGGAAGTTAAAATCGAGTGATTTAAATTAACCATTCTCTGGCAAACAGTGTAAGACAAAGGTATAGGTTTTCCTTTTACTGCCCTTGTGGCAAAAGGAATAATGAAATGTGTAAATAGGACTTTAGACATAGTTGATATAGCTGGAAATTCTCACGGCAGTATCTGACACAAGCAATGTATAACTGCATATCAAGGGTTAAGTGAGTAAATAGAGTAGGAGTGAAATGGATGAATAATGAAATCAAGAAAGCTGTGTTGGAAAAGAAAATGCTATGGAGGAGGTACAAGACAGTTGGTGATGATCAGATCCATAAAAAGCATAAAGTATAGGCTAGGATGGTGAGGAGCATGGTAAAGAAAGAAAAAGTGCAGTATGAGAGGAGACTGGCTGGTTCAGGACAAGGGAATTTTTCTGCTGTATGGCAAGCAAGAGAAAGAATTAATATGGCAAGTTGATACTGGTGGAGAGACATGGCAGTAGAATAACAGTTGCAAAGGAAAAATGGAATTAGTGAATGAGCACTTTATCCGTATATATCATACTGGTGTAAATGATGTGGTGTAATATACAAAGGCATTTGTAACACTGCAGGAAAGAGACTAGTTGAGTTTTGTGCAGAGAATTATTTGTTGCTAACACCTGCTTTAAACAGCACAAAAGAAAATTGTACACATAGATGTCACCTGATGGACAATACAGAAATCAAATTGACTATATACCTGGACAAAGAAGATGGAGAAGTGCAATTCAGTCTGTCAAGATTTTTCCAGGTGCAGACTGTGGAACAGACATGAGTTATTAGTGGCTACGATATATATGAAATTATGGAAACTCAAAACAACACAAATGCCAGTTAGATGTGATCTTGGAAGCATACTGGTTGAATACAATATTAGTATACAGAACAGATTCAACACATTCAATTTGTGTGAAAGAGAACCAGATGAACTGTGGGAAGAGATTAAAGATATAATTAAAACAGAAGCAAAGAAGAATATTCCAACAGTTTGTAAGAAGAAAAAGAAGTTTAAATGGCTGTCAGAAGATGCCATCAAAACTGCTCAGGAAAGGAGGAAAATGAAGGCCACAAGAAATTTGCAGGAAGTACGGCATTTGAATGCAGAGTTTTAACGACAAGCCAGAAGTGATCAGGAAAAATACAGACATTCAAGTTAATGAGAGGATTTTATCAGATTAATCCATATGAGATCATAAAAAGAGTAGAAGGTGAGTAGGAGGAAAACCAGACGTAATTCCTAGAAGTTGTGTAAGAATGTGATGAAGAGGGGTGTGAGGAGTAATTTTTTACATGGAAAATTGTCAGTGAATGTAATGCATTACCAGAATGTGTTATTAATGCAAGGAGTGTTAAGGATTTTAAGATTTGGTATTGTTATTATTATTATCATTGTTACGTGACACCTCCATGGAGTTAAAAGACTCATCGAGGGAGGGTACGTACTCTACAACTCTCTGTCTCCACCACTACAACTACAGTCCACCAGCTACAATGAACTGCAACTAGCAGCATCATCTACACTAATGCCATCTACTGTCCTTTTCACAGACAATCACAAACATTCATGCCCACAGCGGGATTCGAACCTGCAGCCTTTTGGCTGGAGAGCAGATAGCTAACCAGTTGAATGAACCTCCCAAGATGAGTCTGCTGACTCTATGGAGGGTGCAATAATAATATCAATAATAAGAAGAATATACAATCAAATCCTATATTGTAGAAAGTGAGAGAACAAAGGATCACCTTTGTAAATTATATAAGAGTGTGGTTAGCAAGGGTTTAAGAACTAGGTTTTTTTGTTTAGAAGGTAGTGAATGGATGTTAAATGAGTGATCCTCTAGCAACCAATTCATCTGAATTGGTTGCTAGATGCATTTGTTTGATAGATACAATACCTATCATACTTCTCTTTGACCTCATTCCTTAGGGAATGAGGTCAAAGAGAAGTATGATAGGTATTGTGTGAATAATTGTTAGTACAGGCATCCCACAATAAGTATGCAAGAGATGTCTGAAAAAAAAAATAATGATAACAATAATAATTCAGTGTCATTCATTGACAATAATGTTGGTACTTACGTAGTGACTCACCACCATCATCCCAGTAGAGTTCTCCTGTTGCTTCACCTTTTCCATCTGGTAAGATCAAAAGACCAAATGGCATTTCCCGTCTGGAAAAACAACATATATAATATACCCACAAATTCACTTTACAGTAACTCTGATTATTAACAGAGCAGTAAAATGTGTAACCAAATAATACAATTCATCTGTGATGCTGTTATGTTTAAAACTATTCAGATGCAGTTTCCTTATTAATCCTTGCATGTGCCCTCAAGGTCTGTACAGGATACTATTCTAGTCCAATGCAAAACAGCCTGTGTAGCTCAGTGGAAGTTGTGTATGCATCCACAGCACTAAACCACCTGAAGAAAAAGCATTCTATGTTTGATTCTAGTCACCAACTAGAGGAACATTTTCTAAGCCTTTCGTCAACCAGTTCCCAAGTTAGTCGATCTATGGCATGGGCAAGTAGAGAATTTTCTCCTGAAACTCTGGTTTTTCACCATGTAAACTCAAGAAAATTGTCCATAGAACCTATACTATTTCAGATAATAAATATAGTGTTAGGATTATGGAGAACAAAATGATGTCAGCCACCTCTCTTCACCAGATGCCATGTATGTACAAACACCAAGCTGAGCAATGCACTACTTACACATAAATAAAATTATAGTAAAGGTTACAGCAACAGACAAGGTCAAAGGCTACAGCAGTACATAAATAGTCAGAAATAATTAGTAAATAATATTTATGTACAAAAATGAAGTTAATGCAATATCTACATATGATATAAACAAAATTACAGTCAAATGTGTTTATACAGATTAATTCTTAGCAGAAGGTTAAAAACATCATGCAATCTGTCTGGGTATGATAACATCTGCCTGAGTGAATATGACTTTATTAGACAGGTAAAAATTTCATTCATCTCTAGTGTAAAGTGCTGGCACTCCACCAGAATATAACAAATAGTAAGACACTTTTTCATTCTTCACACATGGGAGGGTCTTCAGCCCTCAGTAAATAAGAATGTGTAAGATGACTGTGACCTATGCAGAGCCTAGCAAAGAAAAACTTCCTCTTTTCTTTTCTCCGTTGACTAGAATGTGAATGCTTAAGTTCAGGCTTAATGTCATATAATTTATATGTCAATGCTTCCTGCCATTGATCAATTAGCTTTGATAATGTAAACCGTCTGTAGTCTTGTATGTGGTCATGTTAAACAGTATGTGGAGAAAGTATGAGCTGATCTAGCAGTGGCATGTGCAGTCTCATTTCCCTTGATCTCAATGCGTCTGGGAATACAGCACAACTGTCAAAATCCAATGTATCTGGGGATACAGCACAACTGTCAAAATCCAATGTGTCTGGGAATACAGCACAACTGTCAAAATTAAGGATTTTCGTTTTGTACAACAGGTGTAACACCTCACACAGCACTGGATGTGGATTATACATAGGAGAGGAGATAACCTATAAAAAGCTCAATGAGTCTGTGTAAATTACATACTTTTGGTAGCACTTTTCTTTTATATGCACAAATGCGAGCTGAATAGCATGCAACTCTGCTATATAATTACTACAATCAAATGGGATCTGGTGGGAGATAGTAATGTCAAGAAACAAAGCAGCAAAGCCAACAACACAAGTATCAGTTCTTGAGCCATTAGTATGGATGGGTAAGAAATCAGAATATGTTGCTCTGTGTGCATTAAACAATTGCAGGTAGACAGATGATGGAGTATGAGACTTCTGTAGTTTGACAAAGTGAGAGGTTGCAGGATGGAGTGCAAACCTGCCATGGAGGAATGCTGTTATGTTTGGTGTAGGCAATGTTGTCAACATTCATGCTGACAGCTTGCATAGTCTCCATGCATACCAAAAGGATATATGAAAGTGTGATGTGTGTGATATTGAGCTTCCCAATGCAGAGAAAAGTGACTAATCCATGTAGGATGATCTGGAGGAGATTTTATCTTTAGGACATAATTAAGAGACAACTGTTTCTGTATAAGTAACAGAGCCAGTTAAAGACTTTTAACATAAAGACTTTGAGTAGGTGATGTGCAAAAGGCACCAGTAGCTATCCATATACAATGATGATTGATGGGATCCAACCATCACAAATTATTCTGCCTTGCATAACCACAGACTTGAAACCAATAATCCAGCTTTAAACATATAAGTGTGCAGTAAAGATAAAGCAATGAAGATCAATCAGCACCCCATTCAGTAGAGGATAGAGTGTGAAGGAGAGTCAATACTCTCTCACACTTTTCTTTTAGATGATGAATGTGTGCAAGCAATGTAAGTTTTCTGTCAAAAATGAGTCCCAAGAACTTGGCTTCTTCTTTTGCTACTGAAATCACAGTTCATCATATTCTTAATTCAGGATCTGGCTGAATAGTGCATTGTCGACAGAAGTGTACATAGACACTTTTTTTTTCTGTTGAAAACCTGAACCCGTTAATAAGAGCCCATAGAGAAACATGATCAATTGCTTACTGAAAGTGTCTTTCAGTTACCCTCATGTTATTGAGAGTGACAACAAATTGTGAAGTCATTAACATATAGAGCATTTTCTACAGTGGGAAGAAGCTGTTTGGTGATAGTTAACTTTGATAACAAAAAGTGTTGCACTTAATAGAGAGCCTTTAGGAACACTGTTAAGACCACCTGTTCTTGATGATATGGCGAAATGGCATACTTCCCAATCTGACTTGGAAAGTTTGCCCAGCCAGAAAGTTTTTAATAAATACAGGAAGGTGTCTTCTGACCATTAGGTTATAGAGGTCTTTTAATATGCTATATCTTCAGGTTGTGTCATAAGTTTTTCCATGTCAGAGAAAACTGAAACCAGATGTTCTTACTTCAGAAATGCATCTCTTATAAAAGTTTTTAAACAAACCAAATGGTCTAAAGTTGAAAGATGTTTACAGAAGCCATATTGTGTGTTGGAGAGATCGTTGCTTTCTAAATATCAGAGAAGCCTGGCATTAACCATTTTCTGTAATATCCTATAAACACAGCATGTCAGAGCAATAGGTCAATAATTAATTAATAATTAATGATTGCAGAGGAACTGTGTCCACAAAGTATGGAAATTGATAGTGCATGCACAGATTTTGAATCTGTGTGGTGTGAGGTCGAAATAAACAGGTTAGTATATCTGATAGGATGTTGTTATAGTCTAGGGAATACTGATTGTGAAATGTTTAGCAAATTAGTTGGGCATGTTAAAAGAAGGTGATCCAGATGGGAGACTTTAATTACAGAAATATAGATTGGAAGGAGGATTTAGTGTATGGGAAAAAGGAGAGTGAGTTTGTAGAATTTCTGAGAAATAAGTATCTTAAGTAGCACGTGACTGAAGCAACTAGAGGCTTTAATGTTTTGGATTTGGTGATAACTTCACAAGATGTAGTTGTTAATGAAGTGTTGACACTGCCATTGGTTAGTGAGAGTGATCATGAAGTACTTGTTTGGAAAGTGATGAAACAAGAAAAGGCCACTGCCAAAAATGGATACATGTAAGTATAAAGCAGGTGATTATAGGAAGCTCTGTAATCAGTTAGCATCAGAACATTGGTAGATAAGCTAAGTGGAAAAGATGTTGACAAAGCATGGAAACGAAACTCACAAAGCAGTATCTGACAAATGTATGACTGCATACTGAGAGTTAAGTGAGTAAATAGAGTGGGAATAAAATGGATGAACAGCGAAATCAAGCAAGCTGTGCTGGAAAAGAAAATGTTATGGAGGAGGTACAAGACAGTTGGTGGTAATCAGATCCATGAACAGTATGAAGTGCAGGCTAGAAAGGTGACAACCATGGTAAAGAAAGAAAAGGCAAAGTATGAGAGAAGATTGGCTGGTCAGTCCAAGGTTAACTGAAGGAAATTTTTATGCTACATGGCAAGCAAGAGGAAGAATAATTATGGCAGACTGACATTGATGTATAGTCATGGCAGGCAGACTAACAGCTGCAGAGGATATAGTGGAATTATATGAACGAGCACTTTATCAGCATATATCACACTGATATAAAGATGTGGTGCAATATATTGAAGGGAGGCAAGTATTAGGAGAATTGGAAGCGAAAGAATCAGAGGTATATCAGCTGTTGGTTCAGTTAGATGTGAATAAGGCTGTGAGAATGGAGGACATATCACTGTGTATTCTTAAGAAATGTGCACCACAGTTGGTTATGCCCTTAACCTAGTTATTTAATGAAAGTCTTGGAGTGGGTAGGGTTCCTAAGGAATGGAAAGAAGGCAAAATAGTACCACTCCACAAACATGGTTGTAAGACAGAAGTCTCCAACTACAGGCCAGTCTGTATAACTTCAGTTGTGGTCAAGGTGTTGGAGAGATTGGTAAGGAATAGAGTACAGAATTGGGTTGATGGACAGCAAGGATTTGTAAAGGGTATGTCCTGTTTTAGCAATTTACTTGCATTTTATGATAAGGTGACGAGTGTGTTTGATAAGGGAGAATCATATAGACTTTGCAAAAGCATTTGATAGATTACCACATGATAAGTTGGTGTACAAGCTGCAGAGGATGGGAATAGATAGTATATTGGTTACATGGATCAGAAATTGCTGTCTGAACGATACCAGTGGGTTGTGTATGATGAAGCAGTGTCTCAAAAAAGAAGAGTAACCAGTGGTGTGCCCCAGGCCTGTGCTGTTTAACTTGTTTGTAAATGATATATCATGTGGACTGACTGGGGATCTTCGGTTATTTGCTGATGATGCAAAGTTGGGGACAATTATAAGTAGCACTGCTGATGCTGAATCCTTTCAGGAAGATCTGAATAGACTTTTTACTTGGACAAAAGAGTGGGGTTGTAGTTTTAATATCAATAAGTGCAAGGTGTTGCACTTTGGAGTGCAGAGATATAAGGCTCTGTACTATATCGATGGTGCCATACTGCAGGAAGTGGATGAGATTAGGGATTTGGAAGTGATGGTTGACAGTAGACAGAAGTTTAGAGGACATATTCCTAGTGTTGCAAAGGTTGCATATCATAGTGCTGCTGTGATAAGAAGTACTCTAGCATGCAAGGATAAGGAAGTAGTTATGCCACTGTATAAGGCACTGGTCAGACCACACTTGGACTATTGTGCTCTGATCTGTCACCTAGTTTTCAACATGATATGGAGACATTGGAGAGGGTCCAAAGACGAGTGTCTAAGACAATATCAGGAGTTTGGAATGCTGGCTATGGAGAGAGTTTGAAGAAATGTGGATTGCTGAGTTTGATGGATAGGAAGAAGAGAGGTGATATGATAGAGACATTTAAGTTAGTGAGAGGATTTTATCAGATTAATCCAGATGGGATTATAAAAAGAGTAGAAGGTGAGATGGAAAGAATCAGAGTTCATTCCTGGAAGTTATGTAAGGGTGTGCTGAAGATGGGTGCAAGGAGTAGATTTTTTACATGGAGAATTGTCAGTGGATGGAATGCCTTACCAGAATGTGTTGTTAATGCAAGGAATGTTAAGGATTTTAAGATTCTATATGATAAATATGTTGTCAGTTGAATGACCTTCCCACAATGAATCTGTTGACTCCATGGAGGGTGTAATAATAATAATACATAATAATAATTAATTGCTTGTGTTGGATCCTTTCCTCATTTTGGGATAGGAATGACAACTGATTTATGCCAAGAATCCAGAAACTCTTCCTCTACAAATATTCTATTGTATAGTAAGAGAAGGAGCTTCAAAGAAGATGATGGTAGATGTTTTATCATTTCATAATGGATGTCATCAGGTCCTACTGCACTAGGGTGAAATAGTAAAAGAGCTCTTTTTAGTTCCTCCTTAACAAATGGCAGAAAATTTAGTCTTTGTTTCTCTTGCTGCATTCTCAGTAACAATTCAGGAGGATATGAAGCTCCTAATGAAGAAAAGTTTGCTGAGATTCAAGCGTCTACAATAGCTTTGAGATCAGCAGTAGAAACATTTTGCACTGATAAGTTGATTAACTGATGAAGTAAATTGGATCCAAGATTGTTTTTTACTCTAACATCTCATATAACGTGCTTTGGTCCGAGCATGCTTAAAAGATATTAAGTTTGATGTGGTGGGGTATCTACATAATATACCCCATGCTTTGTGTTTTTTTTTTTGGCTGTTTGGCATTCTCAGTTCCACCAAGGCTTTGGTCAGAGTGGAAATGGAGAGGATGTATTTGGAACAGAGACTGTTGTGGCCAGGAGAATGCAGTCTGTACATACATGGGTGGTCAGAAACGTTTTTGGCCTCGCCCATAGATGGCATCACTATTCGCACGAATTTTTTTCTAAGTTGGTACATCTGTCATCCATGTGAAATTGCAAGTCATTCTATCAAGTAGTTTGTTTTATACAGCTGTCTGAAGCAAAAGTGTTGTCTGTATCACTTGAAATGGATAAAATTGAGTATCGTGCAGTTATAAAATTCTTTGTAAAAGAAGTTTAATGGTAAAAGAAATTCATTAAAAGTTTATGGGCTCGCTTCTCATTCGCTTTCAACAATTAAGAAATGGGCTGCCGATTTTAAACATGGCCATACCAGTCTTGAAGATGATCCACCTGAAGGATGTCCAAAAAGTGTAACAACACTAGAAATCATTAATCAAGTGCACGATATGGTATTGGATGACTGGTGAGTCAAAGTGTGTGAAATTACTGAGGCTATAGGCATCTCAAAAGAATGTGTAGGATATATTTTGCATGAAGAATTGCAAATGAAAAAGCTTTGTGCAAGACGGGTGCTGCGCTTGCTCACAGCAGATCAAAAATGCACTCGCATGAAAATCCCTGAACAGTGCTTGGAGCAGTTTAACAAGAATGAAACTGATTTCGATAAAATTGATATCGATTTATTAATATGGATGAGACTTGGATTCACCATTACACACCATAATCCAAACAGCAGTCAAAACAGTGGATAGAAGCCAGTTGTTCAGCGCTGAAGAAGAAAAAATCAGTTCCATCAGCTGGAAAGGTCATGGCATCGATGTTTAGGGATGCTAAACGCATTTGTTTATTGATTATCTTGAAAAGGGTAAAACAATAACTGAGGAATATTATTCCGATCTTTTAACCAGACTAGACGAAATAATTCGCGAGAAAAGACCCAGTTTGCAGAAGAAAAAAATCATCTTTCATCAGGACAATGCATCTGCCCACAAAGGTGTTTTGGCAATGGGAAAATTAAAGAATCTGCACTATGAATTGTGGAACATCCACCCATTCCCAGATTTGGCTCCATCTGACTTCTATCTCTTCCCAAAACTAAAACTCGTCCTCGCTGGTCAGCGTTTTTCTTCGAATCAAGAGATGATTGCAGCTGTGGAGGGGTATTTTGTAGATCTTACTGAGAACCCCTACAGGGATGGGAAAATGGTGCTGAAGCATTGGTGGAATAAATGTATTAGTCTTAAGGGAAATTACGTTGAAAAATAAAAATAATTTTGAAATTATAAATTCGTTTTTTCATTGTTAGGTTGAGAAATTTTGAGACCACCCTTGTATTTTACTGTTTCACTGAAAGGTTTTTAACTTACAGTATCAGCATTAAATTTTGCAAGATGGGAAAAAGTGTTCCAGTCAGCCTAGTCCATTTTCCATGTGGACATTCCACATGACCAGTGGAATAATGGAAGGGGAGCAGATTATAAGATCAAATGCCGAATAGGATAGTGTAGGCAAATGGAAGAAAGTATTCAGTCTATTATTCCGAAGGGAAGGGGTCATTATTGTCAAGGATTCTTTCAATGATTTGACTTCGTCTATTTGTCTTGGCGCTATCTCACAGAATATTGTGACTGTTAAAGTCTCCCATAAGAAATATAGGTTCAGGTAGTTGGAAGATAAGGTTATCAAAATTGATTTCATTTAACTCAGCACTCGGTGGTAAGTAAATTGAACATACTGTAATCAGAAATCCCATGGATATGCGAATCGCTACTGCTTCCTGAGGAGCATTAAGTTGGACATGATGGAAAGGAGTATCACTGCTCACTAGGATAGCTACTCTTCCATGAGCAGGACCACCTCCAGTTCTGCCCTTGCATACAACAGTGAAATTTCTTAAGGTAGGATCCTCATTGAGTCTTAAGTATGTTTCCTGTAGACAGAAACAGAACGGTTTGCATTTCTGCAACACAAAATCTTGATAACATTGATATTCTGGCTAAACCCATGATATATTCCATTGTAAAAATTTTCTTATTGTTTTGGCTTTATAGACTTGTCTGGCTTTCGGAAGGTTGAGGGCTTACCTTTGTGGTTTATATTTATCAATTGTGTTTGGGAAGTATGGATGACCAGTGTCCATCTCTTCCTCTGGTAAAATATTTAACACATCTGATGCATTAGGGTCAGTTGGCAAGTTTAATTCACTTTCAGTTGATACTGAAGTATCCACCTTTTCTGTGGGGGTGTCTGGTGGTTTATATTTTATTATTATATGGGCACCTCAATGGAGCCTGAAGACTTATTGTGGGAGAATCACACAATCTATCATACCTCTCCTTGAACCCATTAACAGATAAAGCACTGACAACTGACTCTGGCAATCCATTCCACTCATTCACAACTCTCCAAGCAAAAAATCTGGTCCTCACAACTTTCTGGGATGATCCCTTATTCTCTTCCCTTTAGCCAAGTACTGAAACATTTCCCCTGCATCTATCCTATAAAGCCCTTTAAGCAACTTAAATGTTAAACAACAAATTACACGATAACCACAGTAATTAACTTTAACAAAATGAAAGTACAGATATTTCGTACTGAAAATAAAAATATATCATGAGTGTGTAGAAACAATTAAACAATTAAATAAGCTGCTTGATGAAGTTTTTAGTTCGAAACAAAATACTGTATTTACTGATTATAACTCGCAATTGCATATATCTCACACCCCTGAAATTACTTTACGAAAAAAGAAATTAAAAGGTTTTTCATATACCTCACACATGAAAAAAAGTTTAAAACTTTAAGAAATAGGTCGTGAATGTTGGTGTGGCAGTCTCAGATATTTTGGAATTTGGTTGAAGAGAATCAGCATTTCAACTCAACAATCGTTGATAATCGAAATTTAAATGCATTAATTTCATAAATAACGTGAGCAGTTATAATTATTATTATTATTCAATTGCCCATGGCCTTCCAAGTATCATTGGACCTCCCAGCTGTAATACGAAAATAAGGCAGTTATTCCTATGCTTCTAAGTATTCTACTGTATTGCATGTGTTTTACTGGCTGGTGTTTGAGGGATGAAAAACCCAAGTTTCTGGGAGAAAAAACTCTCTACGTCTGTATGAGACTGGCTAACTCACCTTTAGTTGAAAAACACCAGATAAAGTTTCTCACATCACTGAAGGGAATCGAACCCAGGTCTTTGTCTATACTGACTGAACTACGGAAGCTTCCTCGTTTATATAGTCTTCCAAAAATTCATAAAGAAAGTTATCCAGTAAGACCCATTGTGAATTGTATTGACTCTCCCACCTACAGAATTGCTAAATTTCTGTCATGTTTATTAACTGCCCGTTCTGGACAATCCAGATCATTCATCAAGAATTCTTGAGAAAATCAAGGCTATTCAAATACAAGAGTCGGATTTGTTAGTCAATTTTGACATTGTTTCCCCTCTTTACCAACATTCCATTATCTGACACTGTTAACTTACTACATGATAATTACCCTCCTGATATTGTGAGGATTTTTGAATTTGTTTTAGAATCAAACTTGGGCAAACTATTTTTTGAACCATCTGAAAGATACCTTGTTCTCATCCATTCATCCCCAATTCTCTCATTGGTTTCGTTATGTTGATGATGCTGTTTAGCCTCATTCTGAAAATGAACTTACCACTTTCCTACAACAGATCAATAGCCTTCATCAGCGCATTCAATTCAATTGGAAAAATAATAGTTTACAATTCTTGGACATCCTTCATATGTGCACAGCCTCTGGTAATTTCATCAACCAGTGTTTATCGAAAACCTACCTTTACTGGCAGATGCATTCATCAAAGTCTGCTCATTACACCTCTCAAAAAATTGGTGTTATCAAGTCTTTAATTTAATTAATAGAACACATAATGTATGCTCCTCTTCCCTAAGCTTACAACAAGATCTCACTATCAAAACATTAATTAATTAATTTGATGGTTACAACCATCATTAAACCTAGCAGATAATTGACTCTTATGTTCTAACACCTCAGTATTTTTCAACAGCCCACAGAGTTCCAACACCTTATATATCTGGTATAGTTTGCCAACCGATTAGAGATCCCTCGACACTTCTGCACATGTCAGAAAAAGGAGAATCCATTCCGATAATAGGGTAATCAATCTGTCTTCTGAGATGAGTTTGTTTATTATTAGAGGTCAGAAAATTTAGCTTTTCTTTTATGAACATTGTAGTTTTTAAAGTGCAACTATTTTGCTTCTATAACAGTTGGAAAAATGTACATAGAGTATTAACAAAATTAAAAAAGGTATAGTATAAAATAAAAATTTAACTAAGTTTATTTTTAAGAAAGTTTTCTATAAAATAAAAATAATTATACAGAAAAACAGAATTTTTTTCAAATGAACTTAGATATTCTAAACTTACAGTTGAGAGAACTGAGACACTTTTAAGGTCCTAAACTGATTAATTATTTATGACTTGTTGTGACTCTTTTAACAAACCCATGCAAAAAAAAGTTGGAAAAAAATACGATTATCAAATCCTTTTAATCTTCAGAGTCATTTGAATCGGTGTCCGAATCGCCATCACTTTCACTTAAACTGATCACCTTGGGTGTAATAAATGTTAAAAAATACCAAGCAATTTTAAACCTGGTTTTACTCCATTCTACCTGTAGCACTACCTGTAGGATCAGCTAGACTTGCATCACTTGCAGGCGCAAACTTGACTTGTTTGTCTGTTTGCTTACTTGGGAAATGGAGTAAAACCAGGTTTAAAATTGCTTGGTATTTTTAACATTCAAAGGTTTGCATAATTCTTCGATAATTCCATCTCTGTCCCAATACATATTTTCCAATGAGGTGACATGAGAGCAATATTTTCCTCAATTTTGAACTGTAATACTTTCAATCGCCTGTTCTAAAAGCTTAAAAAGTTTCGACATGTCAATATCTCCAGTTACGTTGAGATGGCGAATGAAACTTTTCACTTCTGCCCAAACATACTCAATAGCATTAATATCACAATGATATGGTGGTAGCCTCAAAGCTAGAAATCCATGCTCTTTGAGCATCATGTCGAATTTAAATAGTTTAGTTGTGTGAGTTTCTTTTGACCAAATTAAGCAATTCAAGTTTTTGCATATCTGGGGAATGAGAAATGTTATTTGCAGAGAGCCAATCCATAAGAACTTGTTTCTTATTAGACCAATTTGGAACTTTATTTAATCGATTAGAGTGATATGAAGCGTTATCAATTATAACAACAGCATTTTAGGAAGGTTTGGAATCAGTTTTTCTTCTGCCCGCTTTTCGAAGATCGTAGAATTCATTTGCCCATGGTAATCTCCAGTAGTTGAATTGGCTTTGTATAGTAAGTTTGAATTCGGTAAAAAACCCATTTCTCCACCCGCACACAAAATTATTATGCGCCGTGAGGCATTTCTGGTTTGTAGCACTCCACATTCTTCTTTAGACTGCCAACATCTTCCATAAGTTAAATTACTATCAATCCCAGTTTCATCTAGATACACAATCGGTTTTTTCTCCTCCCTGAAACGTCTTACTGCTCTCAAATACTGCGTTCTAGATAAAACAATGTCACTTCGCTCCATGATAAGTTTCTTTTTATTCTGGGACTTTTTAAAACAAAATCCGATTTCATGAAGTATTTTCCTTAAAGTTTCTCTTTTCCAAGGAAAATTAATTTTTTCTTTAAGCACAGGAATCAATTTCAGAACAGTTGGCACTCTTTTCTTGACCACGTAAAATTCATGAATATTTCTTCTTATAACGCCTACATCAAAATCATTCAAAGCTATGGTTTCGATGGTTTTCTTTACTCTGGTGCTTTTTTTAGGAGATTTAAATTTTGGCCTACCTTCACCTTTTGATTCCCTATGAATTCTTTTAACAGTCGACCCTGATACGCCCACAATTGCACTTGCACGTTTTATGACTTGAGAAAGGGGAATGAGGAGACGATTCTTTTTCGCAGAATGTCAGCACCTTATTCAATATTCTTTTGCAAGAGCTACTGAAACGTTTAACAACAGAACTTGTTGACTGTACTGGATCCATTATACAAATTAATAATAAAAAAATAATGCAAAAAAGCGACAGCAAAAATCAAGGTAGTACTAGTACAGCGACAGACAAGAAAGCACGTGATTTCGCATGTTGGCGACCAATTCGTACATCATTCATTTCTTTCTCCCCTTCAGCATGAATCGACTATTCTTGACAAAATGCCAAGGAGGGATCTACAAACAGTGGGCGAACTATATCTCTGAAACTATTGGTAGAATTTTGAAGTATCACCTTATTCCACATATTTTCCTATCAACAAAATTTCTCATCTTTTACCATCTACAAAAGACAAAGTATCACCCTATCATTAGTTGGCATTTACCAGATTCCTTGTTAATGTAATGATAGAGGTGATATTTTGTCTTTTGTAGATGGTAAAAGATGAGAAATTTTGTTGATAGGAAAATATGTGGAATAAGGTGATACTTCAAAATTCTACCAATAGTTTCAGAGATACCAGAAATATAAGGTATTGGAACTCTGTGGGCTGTTGAAGAATACTGAGGTGTTAGAACATAAGAGTCAATTATCTGCTAGGTTTAATTATTATTATTATTATTATTATTACGGGTATCTCCATGGAGTCAGTAGACTCATCGCGGGAGACCCAAACTAGCAAAACAATATCTGTCATATCTCTTCTTGAATTCATTTACAGATGAAGAGCTCACAACAAAGTCAGGCAATGAATTCCACTCATTCACCACCCTCCAGGCAAAAAACCTTGTTCTGACACCTTTGTTAACCACACTCTTCTTTAATTTCCAGAGATGACCTCTTGTTCTTCCATCACTATCACACAGCTGAAACATTTCCCCTGCATCAATCCTATAAAAACCTTTTAGTAATTTGAATGTTTCTATCATATCCCCTCTTCTTCGCCTATCAGCCAATCTCTGCAATCCACAAGCTCTCAATCTATCAATGTAGGGATCATTTTTTATATCACTCACCAACTTGGTCACTCTTCTCTGAACCCTCTCCACAGCCTCCTCATCTCCAAGGAATCCAGGTGACCAGACCTGAGCACAGTAATCCAAATGTGGAAGTATCAATGCTTTATAAAGGGGAATAATAACCTCTTTATCTCTGGATGTCAGTGTGTTCCTCAACAACCAAGTAATCCTATGTGCAATCTTGGACACCTTAGCAATGTGTCCTCTGAACTTCATCTCCTTATCTACCAATACCCCTAAGTCCCTAGCCTCATCAATCTCTTGGAGTACCTTTCCATCTATGTAGTACACAGCTGGTAATCTTTTAATCCCAAAATGCAAGACTTTACACTTTTCCACATTGAACTGACATCCATTTTCTTTTGCCCATTTTACCAGCTTATTTAAATCCTCCTGCAAACTTTCAACATCAGCTTGATTTTTTATTGCACTACACAACTTTGCATCATCAGCAAACAACTGAATATCTCCCTTTAAGCCGTTTCCTATATCATTTATATACAAATTAAACAACATTGGCCCAAGCACAGAGCCCTGAGGCACACCACTGGTCACCTGCCTCATTCTGGACTCGGCTCCTCCATACACCACCTTATGGTATCTCTCCCTGATCCATTCTCCTATCCATATCACCAATTTAATATCCATTCCCATCTGCTCCAATTTGCGTAACAGTGTTCTATGGGGTATCCTGTCAAAAGCCTTAGCAAAATCCAGAAGTACCACTGTGTAGCCAGTTCCTTTGTCCAACTCTGATGTTATTCTATTATGGATAGTTAATAGATTGCTAAGGCAGGATCTACCTTTAACAAAACCATGTTGGCCTCTATAGAGTATCATATCCTGATCCACCCATTCTTGAATTTTGTCTTTAACCAACTTTTCCAATACTTTTACCACTACTCCTGAGATGGTGATTGGTCTGTAATTCAATACTGCAGTTTTAGAGCCACCCTTATGCAAGGGAACCACTTTGCCTAACTTCCACTCCCTAGGGACCATACCAGAGTTCAAACTTAAATTAAATATCCAGGTAAGAGGGGTTGACAATTCATTTGCACATTCACGCAACACCCGAGCTGATATTCCATCTAAGCCTACCGCAGTGTTTGCATTTAAGTTTCGCAATATATTTAATACCTCTGATTCTTTAGCTTCAATTCTCACATTAGGTATTGCTATAGGCATAGAGATATCCTCACTTGGGTGATAGACTTTTGAGAAGTGATCACTCAGTAACTCGACTATTACATCTGATTTTGTCACCTCAATACCATCAGCACCCACTAAGGTTATCCTTCCGAAGTCATTCTTCCTCTTACTTGCCACATAGCGGAAGAACTCTTTGGGATTATCCTTGATCTCTTTGGCTAAGGTCTTCTCATAATCTGATTTAGCTTTTCTTACTATGCTGGTAACCTTCCTAGCTTGAGCCTTGTACTGCTCATGGGTATCCTGATCGCCCTTCTCCTTGTAAATTCTCCATAACATTTTCTTTTTTTGTAGTTCAAGCTTGATACTACTGCTCATCCATCTAATGCCTGCCTTGTTTGACCTCCTGACCATGGGGACACAATCTGATATTGCTTTCCTCAGATACCCACTGATTTTATCCCAAGCACTGCTAACATCTTTCCCTTGCAATATGTTCTGCCATGGGATGGCTGCAAGCTCACTCCGAAGCTTGTTATAATTGCCTAACCTGTAGTTTCGTACATACCCCTTCTTAATAGAAAAATCCACAGATTTTGCAACCTCCCAAGTCAATACCACATGATCGCTTTCACCAACTGGAGGTAACGAGGTCACCTGATGGTTTTGGGAGTGAGGTCTGCTAGAATAAGTGGTAGGGTCGCAGATTCCCTGTCTACACAGAGTTAATAGAACAATCACAAACATCTGGACAGGATTTGAACCCTCAGCCTCTTGACTGGAGAGCAGACACGCTAACCATTCGGCCAAACCATGCTCCATAAACACCTTTTCAAAAAAAGTTGTGAAGTCCTTTTACATTGGCCAAATCTGAATCAGAATGATTGTCTCTCAGTCAGTGTCCTTCTCATTATTGCAGCAATCCTCTGTGTTACCTTCACCACCTTTGCAACATGTCCCCTAATATGTTTCCTAATTTTATGTAACCATCAAAAATAGTTTTAACATTATTTATTAATATATTAATTTCTAGCAAGCAGCAACCATTTTTAATTGGTGAACTGATTGTTGTATGTACCTTGTATTCCCGTTTCTTTGATTTGCTTGTTTCTATGCACTGATTTTGTACTGTTATTTTCAGTACAAAATACCTGTACTTTTGTTTCATTCAAGTTAATTACTGTAGTTATCATGTAATTTGTTGTTTATAGTCATGCCACAGGTACTTTTAAAAATTCAACTTAAATGTTTCTATCACATTCCCTCTTTTTCGCCTATCAACCAACTTCTGCAATCCACACACCTTCAATCTATCCTCATATGAAACATTCCACAGGCCACTCACTATCTTGGTCGCTTGCATCTGAATCCTCTTCACTGCTTCCGCATCCCCAATAAACCCAGGAGACCAGACTTGAGCACAGTAGTCCAGATGTGGGCATATCAAGGCCTTATAAGGAATAAAAATTCATTATCTCTCTCTCCAAACTACTTATTAATGTGTTCTTTAATAGCCAAGTAATCTTACAGGCTATTTAGCAACCTTAGCAATATGTCCTTTAAACTTGAACTCTCTTTATATCACCACCCCTAAATCACTAGCTTCATCTATTTCCTAGAGTACAGTACCAGCAATGTGATACACAGCTTATAATCTATTTATCCCAAAATGCATAACTTTACATTTCTCGACATTAAACTGACCCATTAACTTTTGCCCATACTCTCCAAGACATCATCAAATTCCTGCCATGTACCCTCAAGGGGTGTACAGGATATGATAGTACTACATGAAAAAAATTACATCATTACTAACTACAATTTTCCTCCAAATCATTCTGTTATTTGTCAAGACACCAACATTATCAGATCTTATATTTCTATCGTCTAAGGCACTTTGTACCATATCAATCCACCTATATCTTGGTCTTCCTCTGGGTCATTTTGCTGCCAACCTGGCAGAGAACACGTGTTTTGCTAATCTTTCTTCACCCATTCTGTTTAAGTGACCATACCACCTGAGATTAGCTCTGCTAAAGCATTCCTGGATGTTGACAATGTCAAGTGCTTTCCTAATATCCTCGTTTTTAATATGATATTGCCATTGATGCTATCTGTTCACGCCTATAATCTTTCTCAGGACTCTCATATCAGCAGTCTCTAGTCTTTGGTCAAGTGTTTTACTTCTGACCCAGCTCTCAGATCCATAAGTTAAAACTGGTTTGAACACTGTCTTGTATACAGCTAATTTAGTGTTCTGACTAATTTCTCTCTTATTCCATAAATTTATTCAATTGACTTCCCACCATACCAGCTTTGCTGATTCTGTTGTCTATTTCTATTTTTAATTTACCATCTTCCGTAAAAATCGTGCCTAAGTAGCTGAAATGTTTTACTTGTTCCACAGGTTCTCCATTCACAACACAGTTGACATTTTCAATGATTCTGCCTATTTTCATTGTCTTTGTCTTTTTATTGCTGACCTTCATACCATATCTCCAAGACACCTTCATTAACTATTACTCTACCTACTAATTTTGCATCATCAGCATATAACTGAATATTACTTTTCAGGTTATTTCCTATATCATTTATGTACAAACTAAACAGTGATAGTCCCAGCACTGAACTTTGAGGTACACCACTAGTCTACTGTTTTCACCTAGATTCTGCCCCTTCTGACTTCCTGGTTGGCCAAGTGGTTAGCGTATCTGCTCTCCAGCCAAAAGGCTGCAGGCTTGAATTCCACCATGGGCATAGATGTTTGTGATTGTCTGTGAAAATACTAGTGGTGGTGGTGAGTCATAGATGGCATTGATGTAGTTGCACTTCGTTGTAGTTGGTGGATTAAGTGATGGAGACAGAGAGTTGTAGAGCAGGTACCCTTCCCTCAATGAGTCTTTGGACTCCCTGGAGGCATCATGTAATAATAATAATAATAATAATAATAACAATAATAATAACACTTTTTGATATCTCCATTTGTTCTAATTTGCATAACATAGTTCCATATTAATATATGTTCTGTCAAATGCCTTTGCAAAATCCAGCAATATTATTGTCTAGGTATTTCCTTTATCCAACTCAGCTGTCATTCTATTATGAAAAAGTTAGTAAACGAAAATTATTAAGGCATGACCAATCCTTCACAAAGCCATGTTGACACTCATACAGTATCATTGCCAGTCTGGTTGGCCGAGTGGTTAGCATGTTTGCTCTCCAGCCAAAAGGCTGCAGGTTCAAATCCCACTGTGGACATGTATGTTTGTGATTGTCTGTGAAAATACTAGTGGTGGCCTGAGTGATGGAGATATAGAGCTGTAGAGTAGATGTCCTCCCTCAATGAGTCTTTGAAATCCTTGGAGGTGTTACATAATAATAATAATATTTTTATCTACTCATTATCGAATTTTTTTTAAACAATTTTTCTACTATTTTTACCACTATGCCTGAGATACTGATTGGTCTATAATTTGCTACTGCAGTCTTAGAACCTCCCTTACACAAAGGAATTATTTTGCCCTCTTTCTTGGAACTCTACCAGAGCTGAGACTTAAATTAAAGAGCCTAGTCAAAGGTTGCCAGTTTCCTTGCACATTTTCACAAAAACTTAACTGATATCCCATTAAATTGATTAAAGGAGGACCATAATCGCAAATCACTTTATGCGCATGTTATGCAAATGGTGTGGTGTGGAATTCATGGACATGTGGAATGAGTTTGATGGGCAAAAGGATTTATACAAGATGGATGGCCTGCATTTGAATGGATTTGGTGTGTGGAGACTGGAAAACGTGTTGCTGAATGAAGTGAAAATGGATGTGCAGAACCAGGGACACTAGAATTACCAAGGAAGGGGGGTGGATATGTGGACATCAGTGAGACAGTTGAGTGTAAGAATGTATATAATGTACCCGAGCCAGTACTAAGGAATCGGAACAAGATAGTTAGAATAACACATAAAGATAGGGGTGGGACAAAGGAACCTCTGCATTTCATGTATACTAATGCCAGGAGTATTAGGAACAAGAAGGAAGAATTTTTGGCCTTGATTGGTTCTTCCTGGCCACAGGTTATTGGCTTTAGTGAACAATGGCTGATGGAAGATGATATAGTTAGTGAGATAGAATGTGTAGGTTATAGTGTGTTTAGGAGGGACAGAGAGAATAAAATGGGGGAGGAGTGTTATTGATGATAGCTGATGAACTGCAGCCAAGGAGAATTGAAGTTGTATTGCAGGATAGTGAAAAGAGCTCATTTGAGGCGATTTGATGTGAGATTGAGACTGGCAGAACAAAATATACAGTTGGGTGCTGCTATAGACCAGGTGATGGAATAGATGGTGGAGACAGTATGCATAAGCAAATAGAAGCAATGAGTGGAAGGAGGGTAATTATTATGGGGGATTTCAACTGTGGTAACATTGATCGGAAGGAGGAGAGGACACATGTGAGGAAGGAACTGGATTTTATTCAATTATTAAGGGATAACTATCTGAGAAGGCATGTAATAGAAAATACTAGGGGTTTGAGAGTGCTTGACCTGGTAATAGTATCTCAGAATTTGATTGTAATGAATATGACAATGTTGCCACCTATTGGTGAGAGTGATCATAAGGTCTTGACCTGGGAGGTGGCTAAAGGTGTGGAATTTTTGATTAAGACATGGTATATGTGGAATTACTATGCTGGCAAGTATGACAAGCTTAGGAGATTGCTTGGTTCAGTGCCATGGCATGTAAAACTGCAAGAGCTGCATGTCGATAGAGCATGGGAAGTGGTCAAGGAGTATTTACAGGAGGTTATGGCTGATTATATACCTAGGGTCCGAATAGTAAAACATGCAGGGGTTAAATGGATGAATGCAAGCTAAAGAGAATCCCAAACAGTTCTTTCAATATGCCGCAAGCAAAAAAAAAAAAACTGTACACAGCAGAATGATTTTAAGGAATGACGATAGTAAGGAGGTCACTGAATCAGTCGATATAGTGGAATTACTGAGTGAGCACTTTGCAAGAGTATATCATCCAGGTGGTGACATTGAAAAGGAACCATTAGTTTATACAGGAATTGTGATGAATGAAGTGGAGGTGAATAGTCTATTACAGAACCTTAATATGAATACATCTGTGGAATTGGATGGTATACCGGCACGGATCTTACTTGAAGCGGCTAAAGAATTATCAGTGCCCTTAACCATGTTGTTTAATCTAAGTCGCGAGTCTGGTTTAGTCCTGAAGGTGTGGAAAGAGGGGAAAATAGTTCCACTGCATAAAGGAGGATCCAAGACTACGGTTGCAAATTACCGACCGATCAGCATATCAGGAGTCATTGTCAAGTTCTTGGAGAAAGTAGTCAAGGGAAAAATACAGGAAAGGTTTGATGAAAATGAGATACCGTACGGGGGACAGCATGGCTTTGTGAAGGGTAGATCATGCCTCAGTAGCTTGCTCAAGTTTTATAACACAGTGACAGCTGAACTGAATAAGGGTAATGGGTTTACAGTGATACTGCTGGACCTGGCTAAGGCATTTGACAGGATACCACATGGAATTCTAATCCATAAACTACAACATATGGGAATGGATATAGGGTTGGTGAGATGGATAGGTGAGTGGTTGATGGAGAGATATCAGAGAGTAGTTTATTCAGGAATAGAATCCAAAACACAGCGTGTGACTAGTGGTGTGCCGCCGGGTTCTGTTCTTGGACCACTGCTGTTTAATTTGTTCATTAATGATATAGGGAAGGATCTAAGAGGAACAGTTCATTTGTTTGCTGATGATGCAAAGTTGGGTAGGGCAATAGTGAATGCAGAAGATGTCAAAATCTTGCAGGATGACTTGGATAGATTAGAGTTCTGGGCTAAGGAGAATGGATGTCACTTTAATGTGACAAAATGTAATGTTATGCATTTTGGGGTGAAAAGATTAGCAGCAATATACCACATTGGTGGAACTGTACTTCAGGAGATTGATGAGGCCAGCTACTTGAGAGTGTTGGTGGATAGGGAGATGAAGTTTAGGGGGCACATTGCAAAAGTAGCTAAATCAGCTCATCAACTCACTTGGTTCTTGAAAAATACTTTGACGAGCAGAGACAAGCAAGTTATTGTACCTCTGTACCGAGCCTTGATAAGACCTCATCTTGACTACTGTGCCTAGATTTGGTCACCTAGGTTTCTTCTTGACGGGGAGGAGGTGGAGAGGATCCAGAGGTTAGTGACCAAGATGATAGCAGGTCTATGGAATGAACCTTATGAGAACAGGTTGAAGATTTGTGGGTTGCAAAAATTGGTTGATAGGCGGAAAAGGGGTGATATGATTGAGACATTCAAATTGCTAAAGGGTTTCTATAGGATTAATTCAGAGGATATTTTTGAGATCAGGACTGGTGGTGGGAGAACTAGGGGAAACCTATGGAAGCTGGGCAAGAGTGTGGTTAGCAAGGGTCTTAGAGCTGGGTTCTTTACTTTTAGGGTGGTAAATGAGTTGAATAAGCTGCCAGAGTCTGTTGTGGATGCTATGACGGTGAGTGAGTTCAATGCAAGGTATGATAGATACTGTGAGAATGTCGTATAGTTGTGTGGACACGATGTTTAGGGCCTCCTCGATGAGTCTAAGGACTCCCTGGAGTCATCCGTGATAATAATAATAATAATAATAATCCCATCTTATCCCACAGCTGTATTTACATTGAGATTCTGCAATATCCTATGAACCTCCAATTCATCCACCTCTGTTCTCACATTATTGTGTGTCACATAGGTTATAGTAGTAACCTCAACTCAGTAACTCAACTATTTTATCTGCTCGTAACCATCATCACTTATCAAGGTTAATCTTCCATAGTAATTCTTTCTCTTACTTGCCACATAACAAAAGAACTCTATGGGATTTCCTCTGGTGTGCTCAGCTAGATTCTTCTCATAATCTGATTTTTCCTTCCTTGTCATGCTTTTCACCTTTCTTACCTGAGCCTTGTACTGTTTGTGAGTTTGCTGGTCACTTTCTCTTTATATGTGCTCCGCAGAATATTCTTCTTCTTCCAGCTCATGCTTAATGATATTACTCATCCATGTAACTCCTGTCTGATTAACCCTCCTTACCTAGGTATACAATTTAATACTACTTCCTTTAGATAACCCTTAACAATATCCCATGCACTACTAACATCCTTATCCTGCAGTGTTTTATGCCATGGTACAGATTTAAGCTTCTTCTTAATCATGTCATAATCACATGCTTTGTAGCTCCACAAATACCCCTTTCTTGATAGAATATTCTTCATGTTTTACAATCACCCAAATCAAGATCACAGGATCCTAGTTTCTACTGTGATGTAAAAACTATGGAGAGGATCCAGAGACAAATGACTATGATATCAGGATTGAAATATTGGTTATAGAGAGAGTTTGACAAATGTAGATTGTAGTGTTTTAGTAGATGAACAGAAAAGAAATGGATATGATAGAGAGGTTTGAATGGTGAGGGGGGATTTTACAGCATTGTAGAGTAGAGTAGAGTAGAGGAGTTGAGAATGAAAGGCCATCGCTGGAAGTTGTGAAAAGGTATGGTGAAGAAAGGAGGCCAAATGATGTACATTACTGAAATGTTTTGTGAGTGAATCTAGGAGCATTAATAAGTTTAAAGTTCAAAATGACAGATATGTTACCACTGAATTAGAACTCTCATTAAAATAAATTCCTTTTACACAATTTCAGTTTTAAGCAGAAAATTGTAGCTGAGACATACTGATTTATAAATCTGAAAAAACTGTCATAGAGTAAGATTCATTTTACACAATAAAGTTTTGTTTAAAAAAAAAAAATCTAAAATATTTTAAGAATACTTTCTTATAAGAACTTACAATTCTGTAGTTGTTGTTGCATTCATTGGAATATGAGTTGGAATAATGTAGCCACCACGGAAGGCTACATTGACAGAACCTAAAGGAGAATCAAATGTATAATTTTGACCATCACTTCTTATTTCTGATCCATTCGTAAACCAGTACCAGATATCTGATGGTATATAACCTGTCACTTCTACAGTATCCTGAAAGAAAGATTTTTTTCCGAATATGATCAATAGGAATATGAATTTAAATTTAAATTTAAATTTAAAAATTAAAAAAAAAAAAACATTGCAAATAAATAGATGGCATCGGTGTAGTTGGTGAATTAAGTGGTGGAGACAAAGATTTGTATAGTAGTTGCCCTCCCTCGATGAGTCTTTAGACTCCTTGGAGGTGTCATGAAATAAAAAATAATAAAACAAACACTTCCATTACACATTTCTCTAGTTCATCCTTTATCAGAATATCAGAAAGTGGTATATGATTTTTATTATTATATGACACCTCCAGGGAGTTCAAAGACTCATCGAGGGAGGGCACCTACTCTACAGCTCTCTGTCTCCACCACTCAATCCACCAACTACAACTAATCGCAACTACCATCATCATCATCATCTACACAAATGCAATCTACTACCCACCATCACCACAAAACCACTAATATTTTCACAGACAATCACAAACATCCATACCCATAGCAAGATTCAAACCCATATCCTTTTTGCTGAAGAGCAGATACGCTAACTACTCGGTCAACCAGGCTGGCAAATTTAAATGAAGAGACATTAGTATTCAATGTGCAGTCTAATAAGCGTAAGCAACAATCTACTTGTACTGTTGTACTTGTAACATCTTCAGATGATATCTCTTCCCTGATATTAATTTTCCTTTTTTTTTTTACAGGGGATGCAAGTCAAAAGTTTGAAATATTGGCATCATCATTCTTAATACTGAGTGACTGAGTGTTGTCTCCTTTAAAGAAATTCTTTAAAAATTTCTAATTTTGTATTTCCGTGAACAGTAATAAATAAGTAATTTCAGTAGTTCAGTGAATTTTTGTGATGATTGCAGCAAAATGTAAGGTCTTGAGGTTTGGGAAACATCAATGGGATGCTGCATACTCTATGTGAGGAGTTATACTGGAGGAAGTAGAGGAGACAAGAGATCTGGGGCTGATGATTGATAGAAAATGAAGTTTAGGGGACATATTGCAAAGATGGTGAAGGTAACACAGAGGATTGCTGCAATTATGAGAAGGACACTGACTTGTAGAGATAAAAGGGTTATCATTCCGTTGTATAAGTCTCTGATCAGACCACACTTAGACTATTGTTCTCAGATTTGGTCTCCAGGATTTGAAGGGGATAAATTAACTGTGGAAAGGGTACAAAGATGGATGACAAAGATGGTTTCAGGACTGTACAATTTTGGTTATGAGGATCGGCTGAGGGAATGTGGACTGCAGAGTTTGGTGGATAGAAGAAGGAGAGGTGATATGATTGAGACTTTTAAACTGTTGAGAGGTGGTTACAGGTTTGACACTGGGGATTTCTTTCGCTTGGTTGAACAGCGGGAAGGAGTGATGACAAGAGGCCATCCCTAGAAGTTACAAAAGGAAACTGTGAGCAAGAGGGTGAGAAGTGGTTTCTTTGCATAGAGGTTGGTTGAACCGTGGAATGCATTGCCTGATGAAGTGGTGAGAGCGAAAACGGGATGAGTTTAAGCAGTGGTATGATAGACTTTGTGTTTCTTAGGGGGGGGGGACCTCCCCTCGATGAGTCTTGACAGACTTTATGTTCTTAAGAAGGACCTCCCATGATGAGTCTTTTGACTCCATGGAGGCCTGAATAATAATAATAAATAATAATAATGTGCTTATTTTGATTAACGCATATCTAACAAATGTGCAGCTGCTTCTGAATGATCTGTGTGTCCAAATTAACTAGAAGCCTCTGCAGGAAAATATAATCACATATACTTTTGGACAAAGGACTGATTTCAGCTTATGTTGGAGGCTTGATGGAGTAAAGCAACACTGAGAAAGATTAAAAGGATTTAATTCTTCCAGTATTTCATATGTCACAGAGACATGTTCAGGGAGTACATGAAACTTGTAGCGTGCGCGCATGCATGCACGCACACACACACAAAGGCAAATAAAACATGGATGAAAGACTAGAGTCCTAACTAGTTTTGCAGTATTTTCAGTATTACAGCAATCCTCTGGGTTACCTTCACCATCTTTGCAATATGTTCCTTGATTTCGGGTGTCTATCAATTACACTGGCCAACAAAAAAAATTTTTTTTCTGCTGATTTAACTAATTTGGGTGTGCTGATTTCAAATATCAAACCCATTTTTCTCTATCACGTCAGGTTTTTCCTCTATGGCGTTTTCTTTTTGCTAATTTGTAAGTTTTTGATAGTTTTTAGGAGGTAGTAGTATTTAGAGGATCAAAAAAATCGATTTTTTAATATTATTTTCTAAAAGTATGTACTTTTAAAAATCTGTTCCTAACTTTTTATCAAGACATTCGAAAAATTCCCGAAGATATAGCCTATTATTCAAAGCGGTGCGCAGATCAGAATCGGAGCGATCGCCGCTCCTGCTTGTTAGTAAACGAATAAATGTGTAAGAACCTGCAACGGCATGTACTGGCGCTTTGAATGCGAGAGAGGCCAATAACCGACCTAATACATTTAGGTGATGAAAAGTATTCAATGACAACTGCCTAAAACAAATGAATGCTATATGCATCATAGCGGACAAAGAACGATCGAAATCAGTCAATCGTTAATCGATCGCGAAAGTATGATGAGCGCTTATAATGTTTCGATAAAGTCTCTGTTTTTTTTTGTCTTGTTAATTGCATGTTAGTCGGCAGTGAAGAAAATACATCATGTCTACTACTCGAAATTGTGTCAATAGTGTAGATTCCTTCTGCTACATTTGTGGCAGCTTTACTGTTCCCAGTCAAAGGACAAATATCACTGATTTCGTTAAGAAAGTGTAGTTTGCATACTTTGACGTAAAAAAAATTGCAGATCAGGACAAGTCATGGGCTCCAAATAAAGTGTGTAAGTCATGTGCAGAAAATTTACGACAGTGGAGCAAGGGAAAACGCCAAAAATTAGCTTTTGGCATTCCAATGATTTGGCGTAAACCGAAAAATCATGTAGATGATTGTATTTTTGTTTAGTTCAGACTTCTGGTTATAATAAGAAGAATAAGAAAAAAATTGTGTATCCAAATCTAGACTCAGCAATTCAGCCAGTTGCTCATTCCAATGAAATTGCCGTGCCAATTTATAAAGGACTTCCTTTACTTGAGAACGAGCATGATCGGGATATGCCAGATGTTCTTGAGGCGCAAGACCCGGATGTTGATTTAGACAATGAAAATTTAATTTTTAGTTCTGGACCGCAACGTTTTACTCAAGAGGAATTGAATGACTTAGTAAGAGATTTGGGCCTATCAAAGGAATCATCGGAATTGTTAGCTTCAAGATTAAATGAAAAAACTTACTGGAGCAAGATACAAAGATAACTTTTTATCATAGCAGGGAAAGTAATCTTGTACAATATTTTAAACATGAGTGTGGGTTTGTTTACTGTAACAATGTGTCAGGTTTACTAACTGAAATGAGTGTTGTACAGTATCATCCAAATGAGTGGCGTTTATTTATCGACAGTTCAAGCAGAAGTCTCAAGTGTGTCTTACTACACAATGGGAATGTATATGGCTCAATTCCTATTGGCTATTCAGTCCACTTAAAGGAAACATATGAGGACATTAAAAAGGTTCTGAAGTTATTAAAATATTCAGACCATAACTGGATCATCTGTGTGGATCTTAAAATGGTGAATTTTTTACTTGGCTTTCAAAGAGGATATACAAAGTTTCCATGTTTACTATGCTTCTGGGATAGTCGAGCTAGAAACATTGGCCTCTTAGAATATCCTTAAATGTTGGAGAACAGAATGTTATAAATCAACTTTTAATCGACAGAGAAAAATTAATTTTTCCACCTCTAGGCATCAAACTAGGTCTTATGAAGCAGTATGTTAAAGCTTTAGATTTACAAGGTGACTGTTTCCAATACATATGTGAAAGATTTCCACGACTTATTTATGAAAAAATTAAAGCCGGTGTATTTGATGGACCGCAAATTAGAACTTTATTGAGAGACCCGAATTTCATCAACTCTATGAACGAAATTGAGAAAAAGGCCTGGACTTCCTTTACGATGGTTGCGAATAATTTTCTTGGAAACAAAAAAGCGTGCAATTACAAAGATCTAGTGGAAACAATGCTTGAAAATTTCCAGCGCCTAGGTTGCAACATGAGCATAAAGCTTCATTTCCTATACAGTCATCTTGATAGATTTCCTGAGAATTTAGGAGCTGTAAGCGATGAACAAGGCGAAAGATTTCATCAAGACTTAAAAACTATGGAAGATCAGTACCAAGGAAGACGGGATTCTCACATGATGGCTGACTACTGCTGGAGTATTCAAAGGGATTGCCAAAACAGAACACACAGCAGAAATTGCTACAAACAAAAATTTATTCCCTAAAAAATTCACGTGTAAGTAAAATTGTTATTTTTTTATAAATATTCTTGTAATTTTTAATGAATATTGTTAAGTAGTTATGTATCTAATTATCGGCCTCTCTCACATTCAAAGTGCCAGTACGTGCCATTGCAGGTTTTTATGCATTTATTCGTTTACTAACAAGCGAGAGCGGTGACCGCTCCGATTCTGATCTGCACACCGCTTTGAATAATAGGCTATATCTTCGAGAATTTTTCGAATTTCTTGATAAAAAGTTAGGAACAGATTTTTAAAAGTACATACTTTCAGAAAATAATATTAAAATATCGATTTTTTTGATCCTCTAAATAGTACTGCCGCCTTAAAAATATCAAAAACTTACAAATTAGCAAAAAAGAAAATGCCATAGAGGAAAAATCTAATGTGATAGAGAAAAATGGGTTTGATATTTGAAATCAGCGCACCCAAATTAATAAACAACAAGTCTCATATAAAAGTCAGCAAAAATTGTGTTGGACTGTGTTATCAATCCCCAGATCCGTTGCCTCTCCTACTTCCTCCAGTGAAGTTCCTCCAACAGAGTCAGAGTATGCAGCCTCCAATCGATGTATCCCAAACTTCAAGACTTTACATTTTGCTGCATTAAACTTACACTCCATTCATTTTCCCATCTGTCCATTTTATTCAAATCCTCTTTCAGGGCTGCCACATCTGCACTATTACTAGTAACCCTTCCCAGCTTCACATCATCCAAACAACTGAATATCCCCTTGCAATCCACTGACAGTGTCATTGGTGTAAAGGTTAAACAATACATGTCCCAGTACTGAGCCCTATGGGACCCCACTTGTAACCTTCTGCCTCCCTGATATTGTTCCTCCTCATACAACAGTACCCAAGGAATGGAAGGAAGGTAAGATAGTGCCGTTGCACAAGGGAAGTAGCAGACTGGAAGTGTCTAATTATAGGCCAGTTTGTGTGTCATCAGTAGTTGTTAAGGTCTTGCAGAAATTAGTGAGGGAATACAGCATTGGGCAGATGAGGGTGATGTTATCTGTGAGAATCAACATAGATTTGTTAAGGGGTGCTCATGCTTTAGTAATATGATTGCCTTTTATAATAAAGTGACAAGAGCAGTTGATGAGGGAGACACATATACTGCCTTTTTTTTGGATTTTGCAAATGCATTTGACAGGGTGCCACATGATAAGCTAATATTTAAGTTGCAGCACATAGGTTTGAATGTCAGGTTGGTCAACTGGATTCGGGATTGGCTGTCTGACAGGTATCAGAGAATTGTGTATGGTGGGGCAATATCAAGGAAGCAGAAGGTTAAAAGTGGGATTCCACAGGGCTCAGTACTTGGATCTGTACTGTTCAACCTTTATATCAATGACACTGTCAATGGATTGCAAGGGGATATTCAGTTGTTTTCAGATGATGTGAAGCTGGGAAGGGTTATCAATAATAGTACAGATGTGGCAGCTCTGCAAGAGGATTTGAATAAACTAGATGGGCAAATCAATGGGGTATCGATTTAATGCAGCAAAATGTAAGGTCTGGAAGTTTGGCATCGATGGGAGGCTGCATACTCAATTGGGGTAGTAGGAGAGGCAAGAGATCTGGGTGTGATGATTGATAGAAAACTGAAATTCAGGGAGCATATTGAAAAGGTGGTGAAAGTAACCCAGAGGATTATTATTATTACCCCAAGACCTCATGGAGTCAAAGACTCATCTGGGAGGTCCTTTTCTCACACACACACACAGCTCATCATATGGTGTCTTAAACACACTCAAACTCCTTGCAGATACCGCACTCTCAGGCAAGCCATTCCAATCATTTACAACTCTGCACAAAAAACCCGCCTCTCATTCCCCTACTCACACCCTCTTTATACAGTTTCCAGGGATGACCTCTGATTCTCCTCCGATCTCCCACTATTTTCTGTTGAACTTCTCCAGCATTGATCCTATAACAATCCCTTACCAACTTGTAGGTCTTTATCATATCTCCCCTCTTCATCCTGTCCACCAGACTCTACAAATTACATCTTCTCAATCTTTCCTCATACTCGACATTCCAGAGGTCAGACTCTACCTTAGTCAGTTGTCTTTGGACCCTTTCCAACATCTCTTCCTTCTGAAAAGCAGGTGACCAAATCTGAGCACAATAGTCCATGTGTGGCCACTCTATCATCTTTAGATACTTGCTTCTTCCTATTAATTTCCTTCTTCTCCTCCTCATCAGTTAATCTCTTCTTTAAACGTTCAATTTCCTCTTCCATCTGTTGTATAAGACTCTGATCAGACCATACTTAGACTATTGTTCTCAGATCTGGTTCCCAGGATTTGAAGGGGATAAATTAACTGTGGAAAGGGTACAAAGGTGGATAACAAAGATGATGTAAACACTGTACAATGTTAGTTATGAGGATTGGCTGAGGGAGTGTGGACTGCAGAGTTTAGTGGATAGAAGAAGGAGAGGTGATATGATTGAGACTTTTAACTGTTAGGAGGCAGTTACAGGGTGGAACAGCGGGAAGGACTGATGAAAAGGGACCATCCCTGGAAGTTTCGAAATGAAACTGTGAGCAAGAGGGTGAGGAGTGGTTTCTTTGCATGGAGGGTGGTTGAACAGTGGAATGCATTGCCTGAGAGAGTGGTGAGAGACAGAAAATAAGTTCAAGGAGTAGTATGATAGAATTTGTGTTTCCTATGAAGGTCCTCCCACAACGAGTCTCTTGCCTCCATGGAGGCTTGAATAATAATAATAATAATAATAATAATAATACACAACTGTCTGATACCTATCAGATAGCCAATCCTGAATTCAGTTCCCTAACCTTTTTTTGTTACCCCACGAACCATAAGGTGTGAAGGGGAAAATACACACATCTTATCATAATCATTCTTTCTTTTACTTGCCATATAGTGGAAACTTTTTTTGGGGGGTAGGAATTTCCGGGATTTCCTGTGTCTTGCTTGAGTAATTTCCTCTCTTAATCTGATATTGCTTCTTTAGGATGCTGATCACTCTTTCTGAATGTGGTTTGTACTGCTCATGAACTTCCTGACTGCCTTTTATTCCAAATATGTTTTTTTTTTTTTTTTTTTTTGCAATTCTTGCTTAACAATACTCCAACAGAGTATGCAGATTGATGTATCCCAAACTTCAAGACCTTACATTTTGCTACATTAAACTGACACCCCCTTCATTTGCCCATGTGTCCCGTTTATTCAAATCCTCTTGCAGGACTACCACATCTGATCTGCACTATTACTAATAACTCTTCCCAGCTCATCCATTTAATTTCCACCTGATTAATTTCTTGACTAATTATAAAATCAAGCCAATTTTTCAATGCTGATATGAGTTAAAATATATAATAGGATAATATTTTAATTTACAGGATCTTCAGTTTATGCATTAAGCTATTCCTATAAGTTGTGTAAAGATGTAGTAAAGAGAGAAGTGAGATGTAGTTATTTTGCATGGAAAGTTGTGGGTGAGTGGAATGCATTGTTTGAGTAAGTCTTGGGTCATGGGTTTAAGATACAATGTGATAGATACTTTACTTACTGAGTGAGACTTTCCATGATAAGTCTGTTGACTCCACAGTGGTTTACAATAATAATAATGATATAGAAAGTTTTTTTCACTTTGTTATAGATTAAATTAAACTTGCCAAGAAATTATATTCTTGTTAAATCCTTTATCCAAGTGTAAGCAAACAAAGTTTGCATGTGAAGTAACTTCACAATTAGGCTATGACTTCATATGCATTTGCTTTAGTATCTCATTATTGCAAAGCAGATTTCCTTTCAGAGATGCACACAAAGTCATCAGCCGCTATATACAACTGGCCTAGTTGTAAAGACAGTAGCATAACTAGGTTTTTGGCACCCTTGGCAAATTCATGCCTAATTCACTCTTTTTTTTTTTGTGAAAAATTTGCCATAGTCAAAATTGTCACCATAAGGAAAAAAAAAGGGGGGGGATGATTTACATACCAGTCTGATACTTCCTGCTAAATTTTTTTTTACTTACACTTGAATAAAGGATTAAATAAGAATATAATTTCTTGGCAAGTTTAATTTGCTATGAACAATAAATATTTTGGAAAGAATAAATCATTTCATTTTTAGTGAAACAAGAAATATATGCTAGTTTATACAAGCTATGAATGTATAACAGTCAACAAACTATTAAAGGGGAGTACTGTATGATAAATATGGTATCCAGAACAGAAAATAATCTGGTAATAATCTGAAAACTGGCAAAATTTGTATGGCCATTTAGAATCAGAATCTAAGCAAGTGTAATGGAGCAGATGGGAATGGATATTAAATTGGTGATATGGATAAGAGAATGGCTCAGGGAGAGATACCATAAGGTGGTGTATGGAGGAGCCGAGTCCAGAATGAGGCAGGTGACCAGTGGTGTGCCTCAGGGCTCTGTGCTTGGGCCAATGTTGTTTAATTTGTATATAAATGATATAGGAAACGGCTTAAAGGGAGATATTCAGTTGTTTGCTGATGATGCAAAGTTGTGTAGTGCAATAAAAAATCAAGCTGATGTTGAAAGTTTGCAGGAGGATTTAAATAAGCTGGTAAAATGGGCAAAAGAAAATGGATGTCAGTTCAATGTGGAAAAGTGTAAAGTCTTGCATTTTGGGATTAAAAGATTACCAGCTGTGTACTACATAGATGGAAAGGTACTCCAAGAGATTGATGAGGCTAGGGACTTAGGGGTATTGGTAGATAAGGAGATGAAGTTCAGAGGACACATTGCTAAGGTGTCCAAGATTGCACATAGGATTACTTGGTTGTTGAGGAACACACTGACATCCAGAGATAAAGAGGTTATTATTCCCCTTTATAAAGCATTGATACTTCCACATTTGGATTACTGTGCTCAGGTCTGGTCACCTGGATTCCTTGGAGATGAGGAGGCTGTGGAGAGGGTTCAGAGAAGAGTGACCAAGTTGGTGAGTGATATAAAAAATGCTCCCTACATTGAAAGATTGAGAGCTTGTGGATTGCAGAGATTGGTTGATAGGCGAAGAAGAGGGGATATGATAGAAACATTCAAATTACTAAAAGGTTTTTATAGGATTGATGCAGGGGAAATGTTTCAGCTGTGTGATAGTGATGGAAGAACAAGAGGTCATCTCTGGAAATTAAAGAAGAGTGTGGTTAACAAAGGTGTCAGAACAAGGTTTTTTGCCTGGAGGGTGGTGAATGAGTGGAATTCATTGCCTGACTTTGTTGTGAGCTCTTCATCTGTAAATGAATTCAAGAAGAGATATGACAGATATTGTTTTGCTAGTTTGGGTCTCCCGCGATGAGTCTACTGACTCCATGGAGATACCCGTAATAATAATAATAATAATAATAATAATAATAGTAATTAATTAATTAATTTTTAACAAGCTTCATTCTATCTGTTCTAGGCAAATAGATTCCTTTCCATTATTCATGTCATCTGAAGCATGCAGCACCTACCTTGAACATTTAACTGAATTTTATACATTTATAGTTTGTTTAAACTAGCTGATAGCTCTTTCATAAAAAATGGAATGGAGTTGATACTTCAGTGATCAATAAATAATCTTCTTACTTCATACTTCAAATAAGCAGAAAAAGAAGGAATAACTAAGGAAGGATGAAGATGAATTTAAAAAGTGTTGATGGTGGGAAGGTAACAAATAACCAAACCAAATAGTTGAATTACTGAGTGAGCATTTCTCAAGGGTGTAATGTAATGTGACAGATGTGACATTGACTGATAGGAGAATAGAGGTTAAAGAAATGGAGGTGCTTAAAATATTGCAGAACCTCAATAACACAATCATGGGATTAGATGGCATATTGGCCTGTGTATTAGGAAAATATGCAAGGGAATTATCAGCTCTCCTCTGACCATGCTGCTTAATTTAAGCCTCAATTACTGGGAAGGTTTCAATGGAGTGGAAAGAGGGCAAAATAGTCCCATTGCATAAATGAGGCTCCAAGACAGAAGCAGAAAATTATAGGGAAATCAGCATCTTAGGAGTAATGGTTAAGGTATTAGAGAAATTGGCAAAAGACAGAATTTACGACTGGGTGGATAGGAATATAATACTCTACAAGGGACACAGTTTTGTGAAGGGCAAGTCTTGCCTTAGTCATTTGCTTACTTTTATAATAAAGCATAACATAATAATGCAGTTGGATAAGTGAAATGGCTATTCAGTGATACTGCTAGACTTTGCAAAAGCATTTGGCAAGATGTGACATAGAACTCTAGTGCATAAATTAGAGCAAATTGGGATGGATATGAATCTAGTGATTTAGATTAGAGAGCAGCTGATGGACAGATATCAAAGAATGGTTTATGGAGGAACTGAGTCCAGCAGAAAGCAAGTGACCAGTGTTGTACCACAGGGCTCGGTACTTGGCTCTGTTGTTCAATTTGCATATCAATGATAGCAGAAATGATTTGACAGGAAATATTCAGTTGTTTGCTGATTATGCTAAACTGGGAGGAGATGGTAAATGATAGGTGATGAAGAGATCCTACAGGAGGACTTAAATAGACTAGCAGTATGATAAAGGTAAATGATAGCCAGTTTAATGTCACCAAGTGTAAGGTGATGCACTATGGAAAGAGATTACAAACTGTGTACTCTATGGATGGAACTGAACTGCTGGAAACTGATGAGGCCAGGGATTTGGGGGCAATTGTGGACAGGGAGTTGATGTTTAGAGGACATATTGTGCAAGCAACAAAAACAATACATCAAATCACATGATTGTTGAAAAACACACTAACAAATATGGACAGAGAGGCATAGGAGAACAACAAGGCTTTAATAGGAGAACAATAACAAGGCTAGCTACATCTGGACTACTACATGCAATATGGACTCCTGGATTCTGTGGGGATGAAGAAGTGGTGGAGAGGATCCAGAGGAGAGTGACAAAGATTGTGGCAGGTCTATGGAATGCACCCTATGAAAATAGATTGATGGTCTATGGGCTTCAGAAATTAGCTGACAGGCAAAAAAAGAGGAGACACGATAGAAGCATTTAAGTTATTAAAGGGGTTCTATAATAGAATTGAGAATGAAGAATTTTTTTCAGTATGTTGCAAGAAAGGAGAGAACAAGAGATCACCAGTGGACATTGTGTAAGAGTGTGGTTAGCAAGGGTGTTAGGATCAAATTTTTTGCTTGGAAGAGAGTGAATGAGGTGGAATGGGTTGCCAGAGGTGGTTGTGCTTCATCAGTGAATGGGTTTACGGAGCAGTATGATAGTATTGCATGAATAATGACTAGTGTATGAATAATGGATCTCTCGTGATGAGTCTTTT
Source organism: Typopeltis vanoorti (assembly GCF_054136105.1). NCBI lineage: Eukaryota > Metazoa > Arthropoda > Arachnida > Uropygi > Thelyphonidae > Typopeltis > Typopeltis vanoorti. The sequence goes on along the minus strand of NC_143565.1, from coordinate 20,050,356 downwards.
GACTCCATGGAGATACATGTATAATAATAATAATAATAATAATAATAATAATAATACATTTATTATCATTATTATTATTATTATTATCCAGGCTTCTATGGAGTCAAAAGACTCATCGTGGGAGGTCGTTTTTAGGAAACACGACCTAAAAACGACAAAGTTTATCATACCACTCCTTGAACCCACTGACCATTCCCACTCCAACCACTCTCTCAGGCAATGCATTCCAAGGTTCAACCACCCTCCTCACCCTCTTATGCAGAGCCTCCTTTCGTAGGGACTGACCCTATTGTCATTGCTCCTTCCTGTCATTCCACCAAGTGAAAGAACTCTCCAATGTCTACCCTGTAACTGCCTCTCAACAGTTTAAAAGTCTCGATCATATCACCTCTCCTTCTTCTATCCACCAAACTCTGCAGTCCACATTCCCTCAGTCGATCCTCATAACTCATATTGTACAGTCCTGAAACCATCTTTGTTATCCACCTCTGTGCCCTTTCCACAGTCAATTTATCCCCCTCAAATCCTGGGGACCAAATCTGAGAACAATAGTCTAAGTGTGGTCTGATCAGAGTCTTATACAATGAAATGATAACTCTTTTATCTCTGCAGGTAAGCTTCCTTCTCATTATTGCAGCAATCCTTTGTGTTACCTTCACCACCTTTGCAATATGTCCCTTGAATTTCACGTTTCTATCAATCATCAACCCCAGATCTCTTGTCTCCCCTACTTCCTCCAGTATATCTCCTCCAGTAGAGTATGCAGCATCCCATCGATGTGTCCCAAACCTCAAGACCTTACATTTTGCTGCATTAAACCGACACCCCATTCATTTGCTCATCTGTCTAGCTTATTCAAATCCTCTTGCATGACTACCACATCTGCACTATTACTAATAACCCTTCCCAGCTTCACATCATCTGCAAACAACTGAATATCCCCTGCAATCCACTGACAATGTCATTGATATAAAGGTTAAACAATATAGGTCTCAGTACTGAGCTCTGTACTGAGACCTATTTCTTGTTAGGTGGAATTTACTTTGTAACCAAACAAAAAAAATACTACATATCCCTGGAAGCTGTATAAGGATGTTTTATGGATTCAATTGAGCAAGGAAGGAAATGAGAAGTAGATTTTGGTTTTGGGTGCAGAGGGTGTGTGAAATGAATTCTTAGAATGGGTAGAAAGTGCATCAACACTGAATGAGTTCAAGGAGATATGATAGCCATTTTGGCATGCAGAATGGAGGAGTCTCCATTCTACACGCCACAGTGGACACTGGAATGAACACTTGGATATCATACCATTACTAAACTAATTCTGTCTAGAAAGTACAATATCTAAAAACTGAATTCAAACATCTGATAAGACTGCAGTAACTCCATCCCACTCAGGAGTGTTCATGATTCTATGATGTTAATCCTGCAATTTCTTGTCTGGATAACCAATATTTTGGAGTATATCTGCATATAAAAAAAGCAAAGAAATCACAAATAGATGGCAACTACAAGCTGAAAACACTATCCAGTTGCAGTAATCTTCATGCTAAATACCTTTCCTCTCCTTTTTTAATTGGGTAATATTTTCTTGATAATATCCTCATGACAAAGATTAAATAAAATATGTAATTAATTTTTTCTTGTTTTTTGCTTTCATTTATATCTGATACTGTATCATATTCAAAACATAAAAAAAAAAACACAGTTATAAACTTTACTAAAATTTCATCTTCTTTTTTTTTTGTGATAGGCTCAAATGGCTTGTCATGGCCAAGGAACTTGATTTTTTAGATACCCGATAATGTCAATGATAGGACAATTAATCCCGTCTAAATTGTCTACTATGATTGTAAATTGTATGTGTGTGCTTCTTGTCAGTTCGCTTGTTTTGTAGAAGGAAAAACCATGCCACCTTCATATGAGACCAGCCAACTCAACTTCAGTTGAAAAGCCCTGATAAAAGTTTTTTGCATCGTACATAGGATTTCATCCTAGATCTTTCCAACCAAAGGCATCATCTATACCAGCTGAGCTACAGAGGAATTAAACCTATTCTCCTCTTCTCATTCTTAGCAGCACTATTCCTTTCTGTTACTTACATAACTGTTATGAAGGCTAAGCATCCTTCAGTAGTGATCTACAAAATTATTCCTCTTGTTTATTTGTAAACTACACAGATGGCATAGTAATATATCTTGGCTTTATTTCATCATCATCATAACACTAATTATGGATATAAACCAAATTGGTCTGTTCCAGTCTCATTATCCATCTAATGAGAAGGCTCTTCCCAGTTGGTTTATATTTTATTAATTGTTTAGGATATCATTGGCCATTCGTTTTACATGTTCTATCCAATTTTGTTAATAATTATTATTATCATTATTATTGCGCCCTCCATGGAAGGGTCATTCAACTGACAACATATTTATCATACCGAATCTTAAAATCCTTAACCCTTCTTGCATTAACAACACATTCTGGTAATGTGTTCCATTCATTAACAATTCTCCATGCAAAAAATCTACCCCTCACACCCCTCTTCACCACATTCTTACATAACTTCCAGGGATGGCCTCTAGTTTTTCCCCTCTCGACTAATATTCTTTTTATAATTTCATCTAGATTAATCTAATAAAATCCTCTCACTAATTTAAATGTCTCTATCATATCACCTCTTTTCATCCTATCCACCAAACTCCGCAATCCACATTTCTCCAACCTCTCTCCATTACCAGCATTCCAAAGTCCTGTATAGTCTTAGTCACTCGTCTCTGGACCCTCTCTAATGTTTTCACATCACACTGTAAACCAGATGACCAAATATGAGCAACCAGGTCAAGAACATAGCTAACTGTTGTGCACATTCGCTAAGAATACATGGTGATATGTCAACCACTTCCACAGCCTTATACAACTAACCCAATCAACACTTGATACACATCTCATTCTTTCACTTCCAATTCTCCTAATACTTGCCTCCATTCTATATATTGCATCTTTTTTATGGTTTAGTTTTTTCTTCTATTGATTTTATTTTTAGTTCTTTTAAAATATCTTCATTCATTTTTTGTTTAATAATGTGTATTTTGCAGTTCTCCTCATGAATCTCATTTCACTTGTTTTTATTCTTTGTTTATATCTTGTTTGTTTATTGCCTAAATTTTGCTGCCATATAATAATATAGGCAGTGCTAAAGCATTGTATATTGTCAAGCATGTTTCTTTTTTGTACAATATTTGGATCGAATATTCTATTTGTCAGGCCTATAATCTGTAAACATTTTGAAGTTTTTAATTTTATGTCTTTTTTTTTCTTTCCTTATTATGAAATTTCACATCCAAGATAATTGAAAGTATTTGTTTGTTCTATTATTTTTTAATTAATAACTACTTTATTTCTAATAATAAGGTTGCACACCCTTTGGCAACTCCTATAGGTTAGGATGACCTCATTGCTTCTGCCTTTGTATCTCCACTACTGGGCCTGGCTCCCACTGACGAGACCTCAATAAAGGTCGAAACTGGTATGGCTAGTGGCCCTTGCCTTAATGCATAGCATTAGACACATCTGCAAGGAGATGTGCTTTGCATTATGGGAGATACTGAGATAGGAGTGATGAGATCTTTCTCCACCTTTGCAACGAGTTGCCTGGTGTTGCACTACCTTACCCCAGTCCTGAAGATACTTTCAGGCGCAAACTTTGTTTGCTCACACTTGGATAAAGGATTAAACTAAACTTATTATACTTTATTTCTAACTGGAGTTTGTCCACAAAATGCCGTGGTTTTAGTTTTATCTATGAATATTTTAATCCAAACTGTTCTACTATGATGCTTAAATTGTATATTGCTCTTTGTAAATTGTCTTCCTTATCTGATATTATTACTTGATCATTTGTAAATAATAGTATATTTATTTAGTTATTCTGGGAAATTTCTATACCTGGATTATTTAAGTGTTCTACTGTATTAATATTTCATTAATATGAATATTAAAGTGTGTTGAAGACATAGGGCATCCCCGTCTTACTCCTTGTTTTATATTTCATTAATATGAATATTAAAGTGTGTTGGAGACATAGGGCATCCCCGTCTTACTCCTTGTTTTATAGATTATTTTTCAGACATTTTTTCATTTATTTTTATTTTTATTTCATTACCTTTGTATATAGTCAATATTGCAGGTAGTAAAATATTAGGTATATACTGAGTTAGCTTTGCATTAGGAACACGCAGCTAGTAACGTGTCGTCCACCTCTTTGTGCAATCACAGCTTACAGATGCCTACGAACAGATTCCACAAGATGTCGAACATCTTCCGTGCATAGCTCGACCCATGTCCATTGCAGCAACTCTGTCAGTTCACGATCATTCCGAGGAGGAGGATCATCGGTTCTCACACACTGTTCTAGCATATCCCACACATGTTCAATTGGGTTAGAGCCAAGGGAGTTTGGGGATCAAGACAAAGTGGCAAATTCATTGTCGTGTTCCTCCAACCACTCGGTAGTTGAATGAGCCCGATGACAAGGTGCGTTGTTCTGTTGAAAGATAGCACTGTGGATGTGGTAGACCTCCTGGCAGATAAGAATGGAGATGGTCAGCTAACAGATCTCTGTAGCGTTCACCATTTAGTGTGTGTGTGTGGGATGATAACCAATGGACCTAGGGCATGCCAGGAAAAGCTCCCCAGACCATAACACCACTTCCACTGGCCTGTTGAACCTCAACTGTGTAACCAGAGAATAGGGCTTCATGCTGTTTAAGCCAAATGCAAACCCAGCCATCATCATGGTGCAGTATAAAACCAGACTCATCACTCCATATGACCTTCTTCCATCTGTTGAGGTACCATTGCCAACATACCTTTGCACATGAAAGGCAATGTTTGCAATCATCGCCAGAGACCAACAAGTGTACCCATCAACATCATGGGTACACTTGTTGGTCTCTGTGGAATCCCAAATGAAGCGAGGTATGGCTCATGGTACATGTGGAAATAGGTCAAACTGCCCTGCTGTTGTACTAGTAGGTGAGCTATATGACTGTTGCATATCATTGCTGAGATACCAGTCGTGACACCTGCCGTTCACCTCTAGGGTCAACCACTTGTAGCTGACCAATGTGAGCTCTTCTGCTGGATGTCTGTTCATGGTTAATCCAGTCCAGGTACACCCTTCCCCATTAATGCCAAACGTTTACTGATTATGAACAGAGGATAGGTGTTCCGATCTAAGTAGCCACATGTGACATTGATATCATGTGGTACTTTGTTATCATGCCAAATATATAAATCAGAGGGGGGAGGGGTTTCCTAATATGATGGATACAGTTCCTAATGAGTAGAAAGAAGGCAAAATAGTACCACTCCACAAGAATGGTTCTAGGACAGAAGTTTCTGATTATAGACCAGTCTGTATAACTGCAGCTGTGGTCAAGGTGTTGGAGAGATTAGTTAGGAATACAATACAGGATTCTATTCCTTTATCATGGTCAGCATGGATTTGTAAAGCATAGGTTGTGTTTTAGCTAGTTTGTGAGAGGATTTTAGCAGATTAATTCAGATGAGATAATAAAAAGAGTTGAAGCTGAGAGGGGAAAAATCAGAGGTCATACCTGGAAGTGATGGAAGAATGTGGTGAAGAGGAGTGTGAAGAATAGATTTTTTATGTGGAGAACTGTCAGTGAATGGAATGCATTACCAGAATATGTTGTTAATGCAAGGATATATTTGTATTCCATTGTTGGTATATGTCCATTTTTTGGTGCTGGAGACTTATATTGAAAGATTCATTGACTTCAAATTCTAAAGGAAATTTATTATATCACGTTATTCCTTTGATCCCTGAAAACTCGTTATAATAAAACATAGCAGTAAAACAAAACAAAAAAATAAGTAAATAAATACTGAATTACATAAAAAAAAAAGCATACAATCACAAAATATAGGCAATTCAATTATTCTTAAAATAAAAATATAAAAATAGTGCATAATGAACAGATTTGCTAAAATTGCAAAACTCAGATAAAAATGTGAGGTAAAAGTTTTAACTTACAGGCTCCAAAACAGGAATAATCATTAAAGCAGGGCCCCAGAGAAATTGTGAATCTATATTATACGTATTGTGGTCATTAGGATATCTAGGAATGTAAGAAAAAGAGAGCATGTCAACAGAAAACAGTATTTATAGAAAACAGGAATTTATTAAGTTGCAAAACATTCTTTCATTAAAAAAAAAGTTAAACAGTATTTTTTAATTTTATAGGCAATGAACAACCTCTAGTAAAATCCTCCAGCATGTACAGCTGTTCATGTTATGTTATTAAACAGAAATAACATTTTAGGAACCAAAAAACAAACAATTTTCTGTGATATTAATTATTATTATTATTATTATTCATGACACCTCCAAGGAGTCCGAAGACTCATCGCGGGAGGACACCTACTATACAACTGTCTCCACCTCTATTACCAATCAACATCATCTACCACCCACCATCACCACAACTAGTATTTTTTGTCTGTAAATTGTGTGTGTTCTGAAGGGCCGATTTGTCTGTATGTGGGATGAAAAACCTGAGTTTCTGGGAGGAAAAAACCCTGCTACCTCCATATGAGATCGTCTAGCTCACCTTCGATTGAAAAAGTCCACATAAAGATAGCTCTTGTTCTTTAGAGAAACTTTACATCTCTCTCTAAAAGACAACTTGCAACTGCAAGATATCTTTGCATATATCCAATAAAAAAAGGTTTTATTTAGGAAAATATGAATGTAATGTGGTGTGATGCTTCAACAGCAACATTTGTATGTGTGTGTGTGTGTGTGTGTGTATTTTCCTCCTAATAGTAACCCTACCAGGAGGTAATTTATTTCCTATATGCTACATTGATTATATAATATTTATTATTATTCAGGCCTCCATGGATTCAAGAGAGTCATTGTGGGAAAAGGCTTAGAAAAATTTCCTCTAGTTGCAGACTAGATTTGAAACCAAGTCTTCCTTTGTGTGGCCAAACGCTGCGGTGTGCATATGCCACATCCACTGAGCTACACAAGCTCGTGCTAATGCATATTAATGTTTACATGCTGATATATATATAATACAACTTATTATACAGGGTGTTCGGGATAAATTTGACATATTTATAATTAATTATATTTTTCCGTAAGTTACATGTATTAACACACACTTCTCTTCATTTAAAAGTTTGGACCATTCTTCATTCATATACAAGATGTCAGAAAGGATGGATAGCTGGAACCCACCTGAATCATGGAAGAGAATAACTTGTATCATGATGATTCGTGCCCGCCATCAAAATAAGGATATTACGACTGCTGCCCAATGCTCCCTGAATACAGTAAAAACAATCAGGCATGAACTAGAGACTTGCAATGGTGACTACGAGGATGTAGCAAGAAGAAAGATCCCTAGCAGACGATCTGATTGCGTTCGTACAGCAGAATTCCTCGCAAATCTGCAGGAACAGGTGTTGAAGAACCCTGGCATTGGAATTCGGGCTTTGTTCGTGGAGTTGCTAACTGTAGTCAAGCCCTGGATAACAAGGGTAGCCAATGGTAGGCCGTATGTATGGCAGCAGGATTCGGCCCCTTGCCACACCTCTGGGAAAAGTCAAAAATGGTTGTCTGAAAATTTCTACGACTTCATCAGTCCAAATGTTTGGCCTCCAAACTCCCCAGACCTTAACCCCATGGATTATTTTGTATGGGGCGCAGTTGAAAAAGACACCAATCGCACTTCCAGTAATACAAAAGCCCAGTTAATGGATAAAATTAAAACAGTTTTTGCGGCCCTTCCCAGGGAGACTGTAGCATCAGCTTGTTCGAGGTTCCGAAGCAGAATTGAAGCTGTGATCGATGCTAATGGTGGTTATTTTGAGTAAATCTTGTTGATAGTATTGTAATTAACTCTGCCTGTAATGTTTTTTTGTCAATTCATTAAATTTAATAGATACAAAGAAGATTTTCTTTTTCCTTACGAAACTGTCAAATTTATCCCGAACACCCTGTATATATATATATATATATATAACAGAATGATCATTAACTCGGTTAACATACATATTTTTATGAAGAATTGAATGACTAGAACCGAGATTTAAGTAAAAAGGTTTTAATATAAAAACACTACTAGTTTCAGGTGACATTATAAAAGAAAGAAAAAACACTAAACATTGAAAATAAAGAGACTATGAACAACATAAACAGTCTCCATACATAATCAGCATGAAAACGTTGTAATTGTATTTGCCGGCAAAGGTTGGTCGATTGGTAGAGCCTCTGCTACTAATGGCTCAGTTAAGTAAGTTGGAGTGTGGTTAGTAGTTGGAAGGGGGCCAATCGTTCGATGCTGTTGGCACACTCTCCCTCGATGAGTCTTTGGACTCCCTGGAGGTGTCAAATAATAATAATAATAATAATAATAAGCTGTTCTTTCGTTTGTTGCACTGTTGGGAGAGTGCGTGTTTGCAGCCTCACGTGAATGCCAGCACATGATTACAGCTGAATGACTATCTGGGAGGTTGTAGCTCAAGTTGTTATTTAGATGAACAGGATTGAAGATAAATTCTCTAGATTCCACGATTTTTCTCTCTAGTTCGTCACTGCAACGGAAGATGCTAGTAGATTTTTCCCAGCAGACTTTGTGACTTTGGTTTTCATCATTAGGATTAGCCGAGAAAAGGATATGACTTGATAATGCACACGCTCGCTGTCTCTTGTAAGTACTGTCCCTCATGTGTTCTTCCATATGCAATTCGACAGATTTGTCTGTCTGCCCAAAATAAGGAATATTACAATCACACAATATTTTATATACACCAGGGTATTTGAGTTGATGATGACAAGGTTTTGGGTTAAGAAACAGATCTTTGGAAGTGGAGTGAACAAGGTTCTGATATTGTATTTTCTTAGAACTTTTGCTAATTTATGTGAAACAGTACTTATGTAAGGAATAGATATATTGCCTTTGAATCTATTTGTTTCTTCTGAGTGATGTCTAGGAGGATGAAGAAGGAATTTTTCAATGATTTTCTTGGAATATCCATTAACTTCAAAAGAAGTTTTCAGATGGTTTATTTCTGTAAGAAGTTCGTTTGTTTCATCAAGAAGAGAACGAGCTCTATGTCCCAAGGTGAAAATTATTTCAAACTTATGAGGAGGGTAATGATTGGACTGACTGTGCAGATATCTGTTGGTATGTGTGGGCTTTCTATGTATCGATATTTTGAGTTTACCAGAAGAGCGAGTCAGTTCAACATCAAGAAAAGGCAAGGAATTATCCGTTTCAAGCTCGGCAGTAAACTTAATACTTTGATGTCGGCTATTGAGATGTTCGAGGAAAACCATAAGGAATTCATGTCCATGGCTCTAAACAATGAAGACATCATCCACATAACGTTTCCAAACTTTAGGTGTTAAAATAAAGGAAGAGATAGCCTTGGTTTCAAAATCCTCTAAGTAAATATTTGCAAATACAGGGGATAAAGGATTACCCATAGCCAGTCCATGATTTTGTTTGTATATATTATCTTGAAATTTGAAGTAACCTTTTCTTTTCAATAAAAAAAGAACCATAGCTGATAAACTGGAAGAATCTCTAGATAATGAAAGTTGGCATATCTTTAATACATACTGTGAATCTCAAGCAGCCAGAATACAATATAATAACAAAATAAATCTTATAAGTAAATTTGAAACATTAAAGCGATTACAAAATAATAGGAACTTCTCAAAACCACAAATCAATATTGACAAAGTCGTTATCAACAAATCTTCTTATATACTTTCAGATGTAGAAAAAAGCATCCTTAGTAAAGGTCTAAACTTTATTCCTTCGACAAAATTAATACCAAAGGAGACACTACTTACAAAAATAGAAAAAGCTACTTCTTTTTTCCCTCTACAAGATGCAAATCTTCTACATATTGAATCTATCTTTATTATCAATAACGCAAAACCACCTGCAGACAACATTACTTCAACTGAACGCAAAGCTATTAAAAGTTTAAAAAACAACACAGATATAATCATCCTCCCTGCGGATAAAGGCAATGCAACGGTTGTCCTTAACTCTGAAGATTACCAGAATAAAATGCTTGAATTACTAAATAATGATACCTACTCAATACTCGAGAGAGAGAGATCCAACTCATGAACTTCAAAATCGTACAAACAACTTATTAAAATACAACAACTGAATTATCCTGAAATGTTCGTTTATCTCTATGCTCTCTCCATCCGTTAATTCCTCGCATATATGGTGTCCTTAAATCCATAAAGAGAACATCCCATTATGCCCAATTGTAGAAGGTATAAATTCTCCTACATACAATCTTTCAAAATATCTTGCCAAATACCTAAAAGGTTTTTCAGGATAGTCACCATCTTTTATCAAGAACACTACAGAATTTGTTACATACATCAAGGATATTACAGTTAATGAAGATGACATCATGGCTAGCTTGGACATAACTTCTTTGTTCGCTAATGTCCCAACAGATGAAGTCCTAACATTACTCTAGGACAAGTTATCCAAAAAATTGTTACCCTTGCTTACACATTGCATCAGGTCTGGTTACTTCAAATTTCAAGATAATATATACAAACAAAATCGTGGACTGGCTATGGGTAATCCTTTATCCCCTGTACTTGCAAATATTTACTTAGAGGATTTTGAAACCAAGGCTATCTCTTCCTTTATTTTAACACCTAAAGTTTGGAAACGTTATGTGGATGATGTCTTCATTGTTTGGAGCCATGGACATGAATCCCTTATGGTTTTCCTCGAACATCTCAATAGCCAACATCAAAGTATTAAGTTTACTGCCGAGCTTGAAACGGATAATTCCTTGCCTTTTCTTGATGTCAAACTGACTTGCTCTTCTGGTAAACTCAAAATATCGATATATAGAAAGCCCACACATACCAACAGATATCTGCACAGTCAGTCCCATCATTTCCCTCCTCATAAGCTTGAAATAATTTTCACTTTGGGACATAGAGCTCGTTCTCTTCTTGATGACCCAAATGAACTTCTTACAGAAATAAACCATCTGAAAACTTCTTTCGAAGTTAATGGATATTCCAAGAAAATCATTGAAAAATTCCTTCTTCATCCTCCTAGACATCACTCAGAAGAAACAAATAGATTCAAAGGCAATATATCTATTCCTTACATAAGTACTGTTTCACATAAATTAGCAAAAGTTCTAAGAAAATACAATATCAGAACCTTGTTCACTCCACTTCCAAAGATCTGTTTCTTAACCCAAAACCTTGTCATCATCAACTCAAATACCCTGGTGTATATAAAATATTGTGTGATTGTGATATTCCTTATTTTGGGCAGACAGACAAATCTGTCGAATTGCGTATGGAAGAACACATGAGGGACATTACTTACAAGAGACAGCGAGCGAATGCATTGCCAAGTCATATCCTTTTCTCGGCTAATCCTAATGATGAAAACCAAAGTCACAAAGTCTGCTGGGAAAAATCTACTAACATCTTCCGTTGCAGTGACGAACTAGAGAGAAAAATCGTGGAATCTAGAGAATTTATCTTCAATCCTGTTCATCTAAATAACAACTTGAACTACAACCTCCCAGATAGTCATTCAGCTGTAATCATGTATTGGCATTCACGTGAGGCTGCAAGCATGCACTCTCCCAACAATGCAACAAACGAAAGAACAGCTTCATATACAACCACAACGTTTTCATGCTAATTATGTATAGAAGCTGTCTATGTTGTTCATAGTCTTTTTACCTTCAATGTTTAGTGTTTTTTCTTTCTTTTATAATGTCACCTGAAGAAGGCTGTTACAGGCCGAAACTAGTAGTGTTTTTATATTAACCTTTTTACTTAAATCTCGGTTCTAGTCATTCAGTTCTTCATAAAACTATATATATATATATATATATATATATATATATATATGTATTTATTTATTTATTTATTTATGTTGCATTACAATGACTGGAAATTGATCTTATTGGCAAAATTAAATAATTCTAAGTAATACTTTTGGATAAGTCTCTGTTTTGACACTGGCCACTTATCTCCAGAAGTGATGACATGTTGTATTAGATGATCCAGATGGAGTCCAGTAGCTTGCAGTCATAAAGTAAGTGATTGACAGTCTGTTGAAGGTGTGGACTACAAATGCATGCTGGTAATTCCAGGATATGGAATCTGTATAATTTTGCGCAGTACTATTTTTCTGGAAAAAAAGGTGCCGGTACTCACCATTAAGATGTTATTACAGCAACTTCCACACTTTTAACATATCCTCCGATATACCCTCGTCGTCTCGCTTTGTGTGCTGCACTCTCCTTATGATCATAAATCTTTTTTCTTAATGACATTAACTGTTGTTTGCGAGATTCTCCAAAATGACTGATTTTACTATTTGACCACTCCGCTGAAATTTTCGTTCCCATGTGTTTATCGATGACAAGACCTGACATCACAACACGCTTTGCAGCCCAACATTTTATTCTTGACATACAGCCACTCGTTTCTCTTGCAGAAGTCATTTTTCTGCAAAAATATCCAACATTCGGGCCAATCATTATCAGAAGCTGCTTCCTTTTGACCACGTGGATCTTCGTCTTGGTTTCGTGATCCTCTTCACCAAGTGTATTTTCGGTGCTAGTTTTCTGTTTTACAGGGTCACAAGTAGATTCAACAATTTCTACTTCTTCAGCCTTACTTTTTTTCTCATTGGCATAAAGTAACTACTTACTTTACTCATTTTGAAAAATTATTGCACTGATTTAACTTAGATTAATTCAAAACTCAAGTGAACACCTGCTTGTTGCAGAGCGAATATAGAATTGATAAACTGATATTGGAAGCAATCGGAAGTGAACACAACTTCCTGTTTCTGGTTATGTACCAATCTATGAAAGAGGAAAGCAGGATACCAACTTATGAGTAATCAAAACTGAAAATTCAATTCGTGAGCACAGTACCACCTACCGGAATATTTATAATACATTTTGCTGTCAATAAATTGCAAATTTTTAAAAACTTAAGAAAAAAGGTGCCAGTACTGCATACCATTGCGTACTGCCAGAAAAAAAGCACTGCTTTTGGATAAGTCTCTGTTTTGACACTGGCCACTTATCTCCAGAAGTGATGACATGTTGTATTATATGATCCAGATGGAGTCCAGTAGCTGACAGTCATAAAGTAAGTGATTGACAGTCTGTTGATGGTGTGGACTACAAATGCATGCTGGTGATTCCAGGATATGGAATCTGTATAGGTAGTGTCTTAATTTTCCATGTCCAGTTTACTAACTGGACATGGAAAATTAAAGTTAAACCTAGAGGGTGGCATGTTTTTTTCAGACAGAGTCTGCTTCTGATACTTGGCAAGAATTCTTTTGTTGTTGTTGATCCATATTTAGATGTTTTCAATTCTTCTTCCCACCAGTTTAGGCTTATTTCTTCTGCAAGTGTTTTCATAGCAGATTTTGAGTACTTTTGGTAACTTGTTTCTAACCATTGATTTATAGCCACTTCTTTAGCCAGCTGATCTGTTCTCTTGTACATATGAGGAAATTGATGATGATGATTGCTGTTTTGGTATGTATAAATCCTAAAGAAAGGGTGCTTAATCTTTTGTAAAAGTGGCTTGGAGATCTTACAAAAAACTGCTTAAGCTGAACAGTTATCATTTAAAATGCATATTGTCTAAAATTTGTGTAATTAGGCACAAATAACTTGAGATACAAATGTCATCAAAAATAATACTTACTCATAAAACAGAGCCCTTACAACTGTTTCTCCATAGACATGACTTCTGTAGAAAAGTGTATATAAGTATGGCAAGAATGTATATCTTGTAAGAAGGGAAAATTTGGCAACATCAGTCACTAATTGTCCAAGTGCCACTGGATCCTGATCCTGTATAGGAAATGCATTAATCTTTTATTATTGTGCAGGAAATTCTTGATATAGTCTATTCTTGCAATACCAAACCTGTTCAGACCAAAGGAATAGTTTTTTATAGTAAAGTTTTCTATAGAATTTCTTTTTTAAAACAACATTGGCACTCTGGGACTTGGTCAGAACCTATCAGTAGTTTGTGATAGTAAGAGAGTTTACTATAATGGTAATCACTATAGCAAAAGTTGACTGTATTACATTTATGGTATGGTAAACTAAACACTTTTCTCTCTCTCTCTCTCTCTCTCTCTCTCTCTCTTTGGTTCTAATCTAGCCTAGTTTTTCAACTTTCTCACCTCCCTAGCATTCTACTTTGAGTTCCAAAAATCACTCTCAACAGTATAGTAGTACTGTTCCAAAGTGCTCATTAAATAATTCTAAGATTTGCAACTATTTCCCTTACAACAAGTAAGTGAGCCTCCATAGCTCAGTCACTATAGATGAAGCCCTTTGGTTGGAAAGACCTAGGTTCGATTCCCATCAGTGATGGGAATAACCTTTATCTGGTCTCTTTCAACAAAAGGTGAGTTAGCCGGCCTCATATGGAGGTAGAGTTTTTTTTCACCCAGAAACTCGAGTTTTTCGTCCCCCAGAACAGGCAAACCAGCCCTGCGAATACACACGGATGATAGTGAGGAATACTTAAGAATACTTAAGAACCAGCCATAGGCTTGATTTATCAGCTATGCCAGTCCCAATCCTGTATAAAATTAGGGGGATTGAGATGGTGCCGTACTTCTCTGTAAAAAGGGACTCACAGCTGTTGTATCATCATACACTAAATAAATAAATAACCACACGTAATTAAAAATAGTGGTAAGGTACTTCTTACTTTCTTTTTCCAGCTACTATACAAAGAAAATATTTCCTTTGATTTCTGAATTTAAGCTTGTTTCTTATTCAGCTGTTTATTGTATTACCTCTCTCACCACATAATCTACTTTGACAGATCTTCCTTTATTTCATTATTCAAACATTTCATTCTTATTCTCATTCTATTCATCCTTCTAAGCCTCTCAAATGTCTGAAATCATTGAAAGACCTTCCACGATCATTGAAACCTCTTACTTTCACCAACTACAGTCAGAATCAACATGCATCCTCTAATACTATACTGCTGAAAACAATTAGGGAATATTTTGATTTTTGTGTAAATTATAAAGTTATAAAAATAATTTACAAACGTAACAAGATTTATAATAAATATCAATTATTTAAACATCTCATCAATTACGCCCTATCCATAAGTAAGAAATATTTATTCATGTATAAAGTATCCAATATTTATAATAATTTGCAGAAATTTATAATTATCCAACAGAAACTAAAATATCTCTGAATTGTTTTGAGCAGCTGTTTCTATAACCAGGTCTCTGGCATAACTGATGTGTATTGCTGCTGGAAATGTATTTCTCCCCCTAGTTGGAGGAAATGGCAACTAGACTTCTAGGTGGTAAAATAGCACCACCTTGCTTACTGGAGGCCTGAATCCAAAAATGGCCTGCAAGCCATGTTTGGTTGCTAGAGCAAGGGCTTCTTCTCCTCACCACCTTCTCACATGCAGTGTGAATGACCCTTTCAATAGCATTTCAATCACACTGTAAGAGGCCCAGATCCTCTGCCACTCAAGGGTGAACAGTAAAACTGTTCTGCAGGCTGGCTGCTGGTTAGTGCATGGGACTGAAGCAGTTAGTAACGAATCTGGAGTCTTCCCAAAGTAAGTGGTAGCAAGATTTTGCTGCCACTTACTTTGCAGTAAATGGCAGTAAGTGTCTTGCTTCAGTTCATGACTAGAGGAAGACCAAATGCAATGGTTTCAGGGGGAACTGTCGAGGTCATGAGGGGACAGGAAACCAGGCTTCCTCTGTGTAGGTGGTATGTCTACAAGGCTACCACCCTTCATTGCATGCTCATATTCCTTACTATCTCTTCCTCTACAATCGATTACTATCTCAAAGAAACAAGATTTTATATGGATCATAAAATTTCTCCCATAAAAAAATTTTTAAATGATAAAAATAACAAAAATCCAACAAAAACATAAAAAGCAATAAATATCCAACAACAACAAAAAAAACTAACATTAATTATTACAAAAATTCATGACCTAAACTACAACATAAACGATATGCATCATCACCTACAGTCATCTAAACCAGAATTATTATTCTTAACAGAACCCCAGCTGGCAATTTCAGCAACTACTACTGACAACCTCAGCTGCCCAAACTACACATTACACAGTTCTTTCTGCCACAAGGGTGGCACTTCTGCATTCATTAGAACCAATCTCTGTGTCAGAGATTGCAAAATCTTGAATACTCCCTGTTTGATCTGCTTTGGCTCAAAATTTCCTTACTCAACCAACCTGTCACATTCATTTGCTGTCTTTATTGCTTCCCAAACTCCAATAACCACTCTGGACTCTTTAACTATCTCTGTCTCTCTCTCTAAAGTTCAATTTTCTACAGTCAAAATACCTTAATAGTGAGGTCATTGTTCTTAGAAACTTCAATGTTCCCAACTCAAATTGGTTCTCTTGTGTAGTTTCACTGACCAAGCAGGCAGGGCTGTCAAGGTATTTGCTATTAGCAGTGACCTATCACAGATCATCAATCTCCCTACCAGAATACCTGCCAACCCTCTCCAGCCTGCCAACATTCTCGATCAGTTCTCCTCTTGGTAACTCACACGACAATGTCATTAAAGTCTCCTTTGCAATGGAACAACCTCCACGAAGCAGTTCCAGTCTCATGTCTTTTGACACTGTAAGGATGCCAAATGGAATGTTCTCTGTGCTTTCCATGGTCTGAATACTCTTCAATTTCCCCAATCCAAACACCTGTACAAACCAAATAACTGAAATCATCCTAACAGGAATGAAAGCCTTCATTCCCTCATTCCAGTCAAAATCCCTGCCCACTTTCCAAGCCTTGGTTTCTCAAAAAAAGTGTGCACCACCACATTACAAGAAACAAACCCAGCATATTATGAGCAGCTCATGACCAAAACCCCAGCTGCTCACTCTGCTTATATCACAACTCACAACAGCTGTAAAAGAACCATCAACAAATTCAAATCTGATTTTGAAAGGGTGAAATGTTGCAAACTCACCTTCTGTTCATAAAGCAGTCATGTCTTCTTGTATTCTCCATGTCACCCATAGCCTTCTGCCAGAAAAAAATCAGAAGAATCCTGAACACAAAGCATCTGGTCCTGATGGTATTCCACCTATTGTGCTAAAAATTTGTGCCCTAGAACTAACACATATTCTAAATCTCAATCTATCCTATTCAATTGGCATCTATCCTACAGCATGGAAACAGGCTCACATCCAGGCCATTCCAAAGAAAGGGGATAAAACTCAACTAACAAACTACTGTTCAACTGTTCTCACGTTTGTTTTATTTAAAACTATGTAAAAGATCATCAACAGCCAACTTCTGCACCACCTGGAGATCCATCAACTAATCAATGACCAGCAAAATGGATTCTGCCACTCTCAATCCACAGCAAATCTTCTAGCTTTCACATACTACCTTGGATTCAAGCCAAATAAAAATTCAGAGAAACTCATGTAATGTTCTCATCATTTCAAAAGCATCTGATTAGATCTAGCACAGATCTGGAAGCCTGCTTCCAGAATGGAAGACAGAATCACCAAATAATTGGTGAGTCTGTCACCAATTTTCTCAGTGGTTGTTCACTATGAGTCATGGTGGATGGCTTCCTCTTCTCAGATTTTCCCACCAATGCTGGAGTACCACAAGGTTCTGTACTCTCACTCACTCTCTTCCTCTATATAAATTACCTCCTCTCACAGATTTCAAATCCTATCTATAGTTTTATAGTTTTGCAGATGACAGTACACTCCATTCCTCCTTTTCAGAGTCTTGAACTCTGATCTCCTAGCTATATTTCAATGGGGCAAGGATAACCTTGTGGACTTCAATGCCACTAAAACTCAGTCCTATCTAATCTGTTGCAAGAACCTTCAATAATAATCTGATATCCAAACATGATCAGATTTCCCTCCTTGGATTGATCTACACCTCCAACTTTTCCTGGTGCAAACACATCTCAACAATAGCTTATGCAGCCACCAAAAAAGCTTGGTTACTTTTCTGTTCAATACACTGCCTCATTTGGGCTGTGCACTAAAATCCTCTGTAAGATTACTCAATGTTATCCAAAGAAGGCAATCTGGTTAATTAATTTTTCTCTCAGGGATTAACTTCATTCCCTCTCCCATAGATGTCCAGTTTCTACTTTATGGATGTTCTACAGCTTCTGTGGCTGATGCTCTGATAAATTGGACACTATTATTCCTCCACTTTCCTCCAAAATCATAAGAACAAAGAGCTGCTATTATAACCTTTACAGTCCAGCTTGAAACTTGTTGAGCCAACTTCTCTGGCTCCTCTTTCATTCCATTTACTTCTGTTCTGTGAAAAGTCTCTCTCTCTCTCTCTTTCCCAAAGACTACAACATTTAGCTGTTCAAAAAAAAAAAAAACACATGAACAAATTCCTCCTTTCTTCTTACCTCCTTGCCTATACATGGCAATGCGGTAAGAAGAAAGGACACCCATCATAAGCTTTAAAAATGTATTCTACATCTCAAAACTAACAAAAGTCAATACATATGGGTGTGGAAGTTGCAGATTCTCAAACTACAGCTCTTTGTAGTTGCAGAATGAACAGTGAAAACATGCAAAGTGGACAGACTGTGGGTTTTGAATTTGATTATCTCATCAGACTGGGTCATTATAAATGATTACCTGAGTGGTTGCCAACCATGTGAGTACTTCATGAGAAAAGAGTGTATGTGGAACTACAAGGCTGATGATTATGAGAAGCTCAGGAGACAGCTTGCAGCTTAGCATGGAATGAGGAGTTGAGTAAAAAAGGAATAAAATGCTGCTTTGGTCAGAAACTGTCTAGTAGAAGCAATATCTAAATGTCAGAAGGTTAAATAAGGTAGTGGTGAAATGGATGAATGAAGAGATTAAGCATGCAATACAAACAAACAAAGACATTATGGAGGTGACATAAGAGGAGTGGTAATAATCATTTCATGAGGAATACAAAGAACAGGCAGGGAGAGTGACTTGATGGGTAGCAAAAGTTCAATATGAGCAGCAGTTAGCTAATGAAGCAAAAAAAAAAAAAAATCCTAGGTAGTTCTTTCAATATATACAGCCAGTAAAAAGAAAAAAAAAGAATGATTACATTATTGGGAATTTTGGGATTTGATTTGATTTTTATGATGCAAAGACATCAAGGGTCATATTGCACCAGGACAGGTTTACAGCATTACATATTGAATGTGACTTCATGGAGAGATTAAGAGCAGTTGATGATGGGGAGGAGAGACTGACTGTAAGTGAGCAAGAGGTGTTTGGGGAGTTGAGTAAACTAGATGTAAATAAGGCTGTGGGACTTGATAATATATCACCACGTATTCTGAAGGAGTGTGCCAGAGAGTTGACACCTGCCTTGACATATTTTTTTTAATACGAGTCTTGCACTTGGTCAAGTTCCTAAAGAGTGGAAGGAGGGCAAGATTGTGCCACTTCATAAAGGAGGTGATCGAACTCAAGCATCAAACTATAGGCCTATCTGTGTGTCAGGTGTTGTGGTTAAGTTGTTGGAGAAGCTTGTGAGAACTAGGATCCAGAGTTGGGTTGACAACAATGGTATAATCTTTGATGGACAGCACGGATTTGCTAAAGGGAGGTCATGTTTTAGTAATCTACTTACTTATTACAATAAAGTGACTGCTTCCTTGGACAGAGGAGAAGGATACACAGTAATATACTTGGATTTCACAAAGGCTTTTGATAGAGTACCTCATGATAAGTTGACAGTCAAACTAGAGCAGATGGGGTTGGATATTAGATTAGTGCATTGGATTGGAGACTGGCTATCTGATAGGTATCAACAAGTTGTGTATGGGGGTGCAATCCAGGAAAAGGAAAGTCACTAGTGGAGTGCCTCATGGGTCTGTTTTAGGGCCATTACTATTTAACTTATATATTAATGATATTGGTGAAGATTTGGATGGAGATATTCAGTTGTTTGCAGATGATGCAAAGTTGGGACGAACCATAAAGAGTAGTGAAGATGTTGTGGCCTTGCAAGAAGACTTGAATAAATTGAGTGATTGGGCAAGCAAATGGGGATGTGAGTTCAATGTTGCAAAATGTAAAGTTTTAAAATTTGGAAAACAAAGATGGGATGCAGAATTTATGCTTGGTGAGAATATATTGTTGGAAGTAGAGGAAATAAGAGATCTGGGGGTGATAGTGGATAAGGATCTAAAATTTAGGGGACACATCGCCAAAATTGTGAAGACAACACAAAGACTTCTGGGAATGATGCGGAGGACACTGACATGTAGAAGTAGGGAGATACTTGTCCAATGTATAAGGCTTTGATTAGGCCACACTTGGACTATTGTGCCCAGATTTGGTCACCGGGTTTTCAGAAGGATGAAGAGATGTTGGAAAGGGTCCAAAGGCGACTGACTAAGGTAGTTTCTGACCTCTGGAATGTTGAGTATGAGGAAAGATTGAAAAGATGTAATTTGCAGAGTCTCGTGGAGAGAAGGAAGAGGGGAGATATGATAGAGACCTACAAGTTGGTAAGGGGTTGTTATAGGATTAATGGTGGAGAAGTTCTACAGAGAATAGTGGGAGATCAGGGGAGAACCAGAGGTCATCCCTGGAAACTGTATAAGGAGGGTGTGAGTAAGGGAGTGAGAGGCAGGTTTTTTTCGTGCAGAGTTGTGAGTGATTGGAATGCCTTGCCTGAGAGCGTGGTGTCTGCAAGTAGTTTGAATGTGTTTAAGACATGGTATGATGAGATGTGTGTGTAAGATAAAAGGACCTCCTAGATGAGTCTTTGACTCCATGAGGTCTTGTTTAATAATAATATATGGTTGTGTATGGTGATTCAATTACTAAATGTGTGGTTGATGAGAGGATGCATAAAGTATCTTTTAATGGAGGAAGAATGAGTAGAGTGAACGAGGTATTGGATATCAGAAGTAAGCAAGCAAAATAGTTGGTAGTTATAATGGGTACAAATGACTTGACTGCAAACAAAGAACACATCAGATTGGATATCAGGAGTTTGTTGAGATGGGAAAAAGAGAACAGTGTGATAGGAAAGGTAGTAAGCATGTTGGCCAGGTATGACAGTGGTAAGATGAGGTGAAGAGCAAGGATTATGAATGATTTGAGGAGAAAGGAGTGCAATTTGCTAATGTGTGGAATGAGTTTGAAGGATGAAGTAAACTGTATAGAAGCGATGGACTGCATTTGAGTGGTTTTGGTGTGTGTGTGTGTGTGTGTCGCTTGGAGGGACTGCTGCTGGAAGGTAGAGAAGTGACTTACCACTTGATCAGAATGAATATGATCAAGTGGTAAGTGATGTGGAAGAATGGGAAAGTAAGACAAGAGAGATTGAAGAGGTGATTGTGAATGAAGAAGTGAGTGGCATGAGTATAGAGAATGAGAGAGCAGGTGTGCAAGACAGACAGGGAAACGGGTAGACTCAGGGCGGCCAGAGGAACACAGTGTGAGAAAGGTAGATGCTCCAAGAGGATATGAATGCATGTGTAAACAAAAAGGGAAGGGGATGACCTGAGATCAATGGAAAACAGTTTGATTTGAAGACAGTTCAAAGATGAATAAGGAAAAAAAGAAATGGCTCGAGTTAAGCATGGAGAAGTCGCATCAAATAAGTGGTGTCAGTAGAACTAGCTATAGTTCCAGGAATAAACTGCTGTGTTTGTATACAAATATTAGAAGTGTACGAAACAAGGCAAATGAAATTGTTGCATTAATTGAGTCTGCTCACCCAAAAATTGTTGGAATAACTGAGACATGGTTGAATGAGGATGATATCCTAACAGGAATAGAGATGGAAAGGTATGATGTGTTTCTTGAGGATAGAAAGGGTAAAAATGTAGGGGGGGGGTGCTATTGATGATAGAGAAACAGTTATTATTATTATTATTATTATTATTACGTGACACCTCCAAGGAGTCCCAAAGATTCATTGAGGGAGGGCATCCACTCTACAACTCTCTGTCTCCACCATTCATCCACCAGCTACAGCAAACCGCATTGACTGCATCAATGCCATCTACTGTCCATTACCAACACTAGTATTTTCACAAACAATCACAATCATCCATGCCCATGGCAGGATTTGAACCTGCAGCCTTTTGGCTGGGGAGTGGGTATGCTAACCACTTGGCCAACCTGGCCAGCACTTAAGTTATATCCATACAAAGTAGAGATGCAAAAGGGAAATAGTGTCAATGGTTTAGAGGCAGTATGGTGTGAGATAAAGGTGAATAGAATAAAATACTTAGTTGGATGGTAGCAACTATGAAATGTATAATCAAATTAGCCAAGCAAATAAGAAAAGGATGACTATTATGGGTGATTTTAACAATGGCAGTATGACTGGGATGATGAGATAGCAACTAGAAGTAAGGAAAGTGAGTTTCTTGAGTTTGAGCGATAACTACTTCAGACAGTATGTAACAGAGTGCATATGAGGATTGAGGGACTTGGATTTGGTCATCTCTTCAGAGAATATAATTATAAATGAGGTGTCAAAATCACCCTCCAGTTGGAGAGTGACCATGAAGTGATTACCTGGGTGGTTGTCAGCAGTGTGAGAAAAGGGTATATGTGGAACTACAAGGCTGGTGATTATGAAGAGCTCAGGAGAAAGCTTGCAGGTGTACCATGGAATGAGAAGTTAGCTGGAAAAGAGATCAATGCAGCTTGGGGTATATTCAAGAACTATCTAGTAGAAGCAATGTCTAAATGTATTCCAATGGTCAGAAGGTTAAATACGGTAGGTGTGAAATGGATGAATGAAGAGATTAAGCATGATACAGAGAAAAAAGGCATTATGAAGGCAGCATAAGATAAGTGGTAATAACCAATTCCATGAGAATTACAGGCAGAGAGGGTGACTTGCTTGGTAAGGGTAGCAAAAGTGAAGTATGAGCATGAGTTAGCTAATGAACTCAAAAAGAATCCTAGGCAGTTCTTTTGATATGTAGCCATCAAAAAAAAAAAAAAACAGTCTTTATGGAAAGATGATACTGATTGAGAAAATGATATAAGGACAACTACTGCAGAAAATATAGTGGAGATACTTAATGGGCAGTTAATAAAGGTCTTTCATTCTTGTGAATGTGACATCATGGAGAGATTGAGAATAGTTCATGATGTCTGACTGTAAGTGAGCACGAGGTGTATGGGGAATTGAGCAAACTTCATGTTAATGAGGTGGTGAAACTTGATAGTATATCACCACATATTCTGAAGGAATGTGACAGGAAGTTGACATCTGCCTTGACATATTTTTAATATGAGTCTTGCACTGTTGAGTTCCAAGGAGTGGAAGGAGGCCAAGATTGTGCTGCTTCATAAAGGAGGTGATAGAACTCAATCATCAAATTATAGGCCTGTCTGTGTGTCAAGTGTTGTGGTTAAGTTTTTGGAGAAGCTGGTGAGAACTAGGATCCAGAAGTGGGTTGACAACAATGGAATTATCTTTGATGGATTGGCTAAAGGGAGGTCATGTTTTAGTAATCTACTTACTTATTACAATAAGATGACCACTTCTTTGGACAGAGGAGAGGGATACACAGTAGTATACTTAGATTTCACAAAGGATTTTGATAGATTACCACATGATAAGTTGATAGTAAAACTACAGCAGATGGGGCTGGATATTAGATTAGTGCATTGGATCAGAGACTGGCTATCTGATGTATCAGCAAGTTGTGTATGTGGGAGCAATATCTAGGAAGAGGAAAGTCACCACTGATGTGTCTCAGGGATCTGTTTTAGGGCCATTGCTGTTTAGCCTGTATGTTAATGATATTGGCAAAGATTTGGATGGGGATATTCAGTTGTCTGCAGATGATGCAAATTTTGGACAAACTATGAAGTGTAGAGAAGATGTTGTGGCTTTACAAGAAGACTTGAATAATTAAGTGAATGAACTTGGAAATGTGGATGCAAGTTCAATGTTGTAAAATGTAATGTTTTAAAATTTGGGAAACAAAGATGGGATGTAGTATTTATGCTTGGTGGGGATATATTGTTGGAGGTGAAGGAAATAAGAGATCTTGGGGTGATAGTGGATAAAGATCTTTCATTTAGGGGACAACACATTGCCAAAACCGTGAGAACCACACAAAGAATTCTAGGAATGATGCAGAGGACCCTGACTCGTAGAAGTGAGGAGATTTTTGTTCCATTGTATAAGGCTTTGATTAGGCCATACATGGACTTCTGTCCATGTATGGCCTAATCAAAGGTGATGAAATCTGTCCACAGATTTCATCACCTGGTTTTCAAAAGGATGAAGAGATGTTGGAAAGGATCCAGAGATGACTCACTAAGGTAGTTTCTGATTGCTGTAACGTTGAATATGAGGAAAGGTTGAGAAGATGCAATTTACAGAGTCTAATGGGTAGGAGAAAGAGGGGTGATATGATAGAGACCTACAAGTTAGTAAGGGGTTGTTATAGGATCAATGTTGGAGATGTCTTATGGCAAAAGGTGCGAGATCACGGAGAACCAGAGGACATTCCTGGTTGGGGGAGTGAGATGCAGGCTTTTTTGCATGCAGAGTTTTGAATGATTGGAATGCCTTGCTTGAGAGCGTGATGTCTGCAGAGAATTTGAGTGTTTTTATTATTATATTATTATTATTTGACACCTTCAGGGAGTCCAAGAACTCATCGAGGGGGGGGGGGCACCTGCTCTACAATTCCGTCTCCACCATTCAATCACCAACTGACTGCAACTACACCAACACCATCTACCTCCGACCACCACTGGTATTTCCACAGACAATCACAAACATCCATGCCCATGGCGGGATTTGAACCCACAGCCTTTGGACTGGAGAGCAGATATGCAAACCACTTGGCCAACCAGGCCGGCATTAAGGTGCGGTATGATGAGCTGTGTGTATGACAAAAGGACCTCCTAGATTACGCTTTCACTCCATGAGGTCTTGGGATAATAATAATAATAATAATAATAATAATGTAGATGGTCTTTGATTAAGTGTTTTATTTCTAACCCACCTTTTAAATACATGAATTAAAATTGGTTTGAATCCTGTCTTGCATACAGCTACTTTAGTGTTTTGACTTATTCCATATACAGTGGAACCTCAGAGTTGTTCAACAACTCTGAGCTTGAACAAATCAGTTCCTGAACATATTTTTCAAACAAAAAATGCGCCAGTTTCCGAACAGAATCTCGATTCCCGAACAGGCAAACTTGCAACCACGTGCTCCACAGGCTGAGATGTAAGGTAGGTGAGAGTCAGTTACATGGCTGCCTCTACTTAATGCAGACACCTGCACGAATTTGCAGTGCGTTTTCTTGATTTTCTTTGTGTTTTGTTGTTTTTTCATAAATTACAACTCTCCTTCATACAGTTAAAGTGAAGTTAAATTTTTGTCTATATTTTATCTATTTATTGTGTTTATTATTTTTGTGTAAGATTTTATGCATTTTCATTGTTTTTGTATATGATTTTATGAATGAAGTACTGTTATAAAAGTTTAAATAAGCAATCATCTGCGGTTTGGGAACAGATTAATCCATTTTACATTAATTCTTATGGTTTCAGTTTTCAAACAAATCAGTTCCCAAAAAGCCTTTAGGAACAAATTATGTTCAACAACCGAGGTTCCACTGTATATTTATTCATTTGACTATATACCCTACCAGGTTTGCTAATTCTGTTGTCTAATTCCATATCTAACATGCTATGTTCACTAAAATTTGTTCCTACATAGCATAAATTGATGTTTTTAATATCCCTGACTATTTTCACATTCTTTGTCTTTTACTGCTGATTTTCATACTAACTTTTTATTACAGCAGCTATTTAATTTGGTGAGGGAATTCTGCAGATTTGTGCTGGATATTTGTAGGTAGTATAAGATCATCTACATAAAGCAAAGAGCAGAGCTTAAACAGCATCTTGATGTTAGGTTCAATGTCACTCTCCTTCATAAAGGGATCCATATAGATAATGAATATCAGCAAAGATAATGCGCACCATTCTCTCACACCTGATTTAACATCAAACAATTCAATTCTAACTTCTGACTTACAATTAAAATATAGACTATGTATTGACATAATATCCCATTTGCACCTATACAAATGTAATGTTTTGAATAGCTTTATTCTTGGAATCTTGTCATATGCGCTTTCAAGATCTACAAAACTTAAGTACATATCCTTGTTATATTATCATGATTTCTTAACTATTTGTCTTTAAGTGAAAATCTGATCTTGATAACCTGTATTTGGCTTAAACCCTAATTGTTTTATTATTATTATTATTATTATTGTATAAGTTAAGGGATATTATTACATCCCATACTGTTTCATAGCCGAATAAGAAACTCAAAGAGTTACATGCCGAATATAGTAAATATATAAAGTTCGGTGAGTCCACGCATAAGCAAATACCTGGATAGTGTTACAACTGACCCTTTAGGGAGTGCAACACTGAGGCAACTCATGGTGAAGTTATGTCGCCGAATTTCAGCCTTTGGCTCTTCATATAATTAATATTATTATTGTTATTATCATCCTAAGACCCCATGGAGTCAAAGACTTATCAAGGAGGTCCCTTTGTCACATACACAGCTGATCATACCATGCCTTAAACACATTCAAATTCTCTGCAAACACCACTATCAGGTAATGCACTCCAATCATTCGCAACTCTCCATGCAAAAATCCTTCTCCCTCCCTCCTTATACAGCTTTCAGGGATGACTTCTTGTTCTACTCCCATCTCCCACCATTTTATTAAAAACCTTTTCAAAATTAATCCTATATAATCCTTTACCAACTTGTACATCTCTATCACATTACTCCTCTTTGTCCTATCTGCTAGACTCTGTAAATTGCATCTTCTCAACCTTTCCTCAATTCAACATTCCCGATATCAGTAATTACCTTAGTTAATCACCTCTGGACCTTTTCTAACATCGCTTCATCCTTTTGAAAACCAGGTGATGAAATTTGTGCACAGCCGTCCATGTGTGGTCTAATCAAGGCCTTATACAATGGAACCAGAATTGCCTTACTTCTACAAGTCAGTGTCCTCTGCATCATTTCCAGAATTCATTGTGTTTTCCTCATAATTCTGGCAATGTGTCCTCTACATTTTAGATCCTTATCCATCATCACCCTAATATCTCTTATTTCCTCCACCTCCAACAATATATGCCCATCAAGAATAAATTCTACATCCCATCTTTATTTACAAAATTTTAAAACCTTACATTTCACAACATTGAACTGGCATTCCCCACTCCCATGCTCATTCACTCAGTCTATTCAAGTCTTCTTTTAAGGCCAGAACATCTGCTCTACTCCTCATGGCTCGTCCTGACTTTGTATCGTCTATAAACACATTTTATTTTTTTTAATTTTGCTATAGTCATCCTCAGAAAATAAATTTTAAAAAATATTTAATAATGAAGAGTGACATATCATGTAGAAAAGGTATTGATTGAATTTACTAAAATAAAGAGCTAAAAGGCTTTTCAGTTCAGCAATGCAAAATTATATAAGTGGATATTAGATCCAGCATTATTTCAAAGTCGAATGTAGAAATTATGAAAGTTTCATAAAAATAAGTTGATCAGAGAGCTTAGAGAATACACTCATGGGCATTCATAAGTTGCCTTAGCCTAGACCACTTAGAAAACAGGCACCACCCAAGCATCTATATATTTGCTTTCTATTAGTTCATAGTTGTTGGAAGTTTTTCCACTTGGTTATACTATAAATTAAAGATACCAAGAAATTATATACTTGGTTTAATCCTTTATCCAATTATAAGGAAACAAGTTTGCACCTGAACTATTTTCAGGACTGGGGCAACTCATATATAGAAGCATATAACTTCACATCACTTGCCTTAGTATCCCGTAATGCAAAGCACATATCCTTGCAGGTATGTATAATGCTATGCATTATGGGAAAGGTCACTACCCAGGCCAGTTTCGACCTTTATTGAGGTCTCATCAGTGGGAGCCAGACCCAGAGGTGATATCAAGGTTGAAGTAATGCAGAAGTCGTATTTTCATATATGAGTTGCAAAAGGTGTCGCACTTTGTTATTAAAATATATGGATTAGAGATAGTTGTTGGAAGTTTTTCCACTGGATTATACTATAAATTAAAGATACCAAGAAATTATATACTTGGTTTAATCCTTTATCCACGTGTAAGCAAACAAGTTTGCACCTGAACTATTTTCAAGACTAGGACAACTCATATGTAGAAGCTTAAAGCTGTAGAAGCTTACATAATTTCTTGGTATCTTTAATTTATAGTATAACCAAGTGGAAAAACTTCCAACAACTATCTCTAATCCAATGTATTTTAATAGTAAGGTGTGACACCTTTTCATAGTTTCACAGAAACGTTCATAGTTTCACAGAAACGTTCATAGTTTCTACATTCAACTTTTAAAAAATGCTGGATCTAACATCCACTTTAATTATATAATTTTGCATAGCTGAACTGAAGCCTCTTGGCTCTTTATTTTATTAAATACTTTTATGCACTAACCGAGAATTTGCTTACAAAAAATACATCTCTCCGACATTTCAAGTTCCTTAGTGCTGAATGAAAGAGTTTTTGCTCTCTTAAAGTTTCTTCTGGGTCGGGCTCTTGCTGAAGGGGGGGAGGGCTTAAGATTTTGGGGGGGGGGGTGTCTTGAGAGAGCAATTTGAGTCTCTGTCGGTTGGTGTTTTTCAGTGTAGCCTCCATTGAGACCGTGTTGGTGGATGCTTTTCCCCTGGAATATGAGTAGATAAGCTGTGGTAAGGCGAGCCTGCCACTGAGTGGAACCAACGCTGAGTTGTTGGAATCCTTTGGTCACTCATTTAGAGTGGTCTGAGGGATCGCCTAATTTTTAGAAAGGCTCTTTACTTAAACAGCGCCTGGTCTCTGAGGAGAACTAACCAGTTCGAAACAGCTATCAGACCAGTGAAACCTTATCAGTGAAAGCGAATATATAGAGACTTGGGTGGCACCTATGATTTCTAAGTAGCCCGTGCTAAGACAACTCATGACTGTCACTGAGTATATTCCCATAAACTCTCTGGTGAACTTATTTTTACAGAACTTTCATAGTTTCTACATTTGGCTTTGAGATAATGCTGGATCTAATATCCACTTTACTTATATAATTTTGCATCACATTATGCCGCAATAATTAACTTTTTAATAATATGTAAATATTTCATCTTAAGTATCATAAGACATCATCAGTACAGTTATTAAACAACAAAGAATTACATTCTAAAAAGCACCTTAGTGTGCATACTTACTTTGGAATCCCTCTACGTGTGAATTTGTAGTTACGAATACTCTGGTTTCTCTCTATATAAGAAATAATTTTGCATCGCCGAACTGAAGCCTTTTGTCTCTTTATTTTAGTAAATACTTTTATGCACCAACCAAGAGTTCACTTATGTAAAATACACCTCTCCGACATTTCAAGTTCCTTAGTACTGAACAAGAGTTCTTGCTCTCTTAAAGTTTCTGCCTGGTCTCTGAGGAGAACCGACCAATTCAAAACAGCTGTCAGGTCAGTGAAACCTTATCTAAATGGACTAATAGAAAGTGAATATATAGACGCTTAGACAGCACCTATGTTTTGCCATAATCATGGCAACTTAATGGCAACTCCAGCTACAGAAGATTAAAATATTAATCAAAGATTAAAAATCTTAAAAGACCAAAGATGAAAATCTTACAGGACATTAATTTTTAGAGGATCAGCAGAAATCCACAATGCCATTTGGTTGGAAAATATGAAATATATTTGGTTGGAAAAACCTTTCCAATCCTGTCTAGGATGCAAAGAAACTTAGCCAGTCTCATACATTGGTCCAAGCTAAGGCAACTCATGAATGCCAGTGAGTGTATTCTTGTAAACTCTCTGGTCAACTTGTTGTTACGAAACTTTCATAGTTTCTAAATTCGGCTTTCAAATAATGCTGGATCTAATATCCACTTTACTTGTATAGTATTGAGTGAACAGTTAAAAATATAAAAGAAAAAGTGTTAGCAGCAAGGTTTCGGACTAAAAAGAAATGAAAGAATTCTTAGAATGCTATTTTTCATCAGTATCAGATGGCATAAACTGGAAGTGGTTGGAATTAATGCAGACTAACTAAAAGCCTATGAAAACAAGCCTATAAGTGCTTGTTCTCGAGCTGGTTCCTATTTTGTAGGAAACAAATTCCTAAATTTCCAAAAAGAAAAATCCTGTCATCTCCATACTAGACCAACACACTTACTATCTGGTGAAAAGCACTTGTTCTTATCCAAGTTTCCCTTCCACAATTTTTCTGAGCATTTTCTCAAATATCATTCTAGAACAGTCAATAGAGATATTTCTCTGTAATTCTCTCTTCCTCCTGCAAATTCTCACATACACTTTTATTGCTTTTTTTTTTTTAGATGGGTGCTATGAGAGCTCTGCTCCAATGATCTGGAATTCAACCCTCTGACTAATCCTTCTGAATTATGCAGTATAATTACTATAGTCAGCTTGGTTGGCCAATTGTGTAGCATATCTGCTCTCCGGCCAAAGGGTTGTGGGTTCGAATCCTGCCGTGGACATGGATGTTTGTGATTGTCTGTGAAAATACTAGTGGTGGTGGTGGTGGGTGGTAGATGGTGTTGGTGTAGATGATGATGATGATAGCTGCGGTATATTGTGAGTGGTGGAGACAGAGAGTTGTTGAGTAGATGCCGTCCCTTGATGAGTCTTTGGACTCCCCTGGAGGTGTCAGGTAATAATATAATAATAAAGCTTTTACTGCCTCCATATTTGAGCATTTCTGGTTGAACATCACTACTCCAGTACTTTTGAACATTTCTTGTTTCTGATTGCTTTTTCTACTTCAAGTATCGATATGTACTTGTGAGTGCATTCTTCTTGACTGGTTTCTATTATTATGCTGTCATTGACTGTTTCATTTAGAAACCTTTTCAAGTAATTACTAGAGACATCACCTTTTATTTAGCTAGTTTTATACAGTTTTTTGCTCTCTGATATTTTTCTCTGTATTCTCTCCAAGCACATGTTGACCTACTTGACAATACCTTTCGATTCAAAGTTTATTTTTCACTTGGTTAGACTATAATAAATTTAGTTTAATCCTTTATCCAAGTGTGAGCAAACAAAGTTTGCGCCTGAAAATATCTTCAGGACTGAATATGGTGTTGTACTACCTTACTGGGGTAAGGTAGTACAACACCATATTCAGTCCTGAAGATATTTTCAGACCCAAACTTTGTTTGCTCACACTTGGATAAAGGATTAAACTAAATTTATTATACCTTTCGATTCAGTTTCTTTATTTTACTTGACTGCTTCAAACTTTCTGAGTCCACTATGGATTTCTGATTTTTCTATTATTGCACAGAACCTTACCACATACTTCTCTGGCTGAATCTCTCAATATTTTCTTTAGGATCAGCAAATGAATCTAAATAAGGTTTGGCACTTCTTTTTAAACTCTGATTTTTTTCTTGAATAATACCTATGTATTTTAGTCTGCAGTTCACATCTGAAGGCTGCTCAACTTTGATTCTTTTTAAAACTTTCTTAGATACTTTTCCTTTCAATATGATATTCAATTTTATCTTGCTCTAAACTAAATGGTGATTACTTCCTATTTCAAATCCTCTGTATAATCTTGTTGTATTCTTAACCAGTGTGAATATATCACTTTTAAAAATAACATAATTAATTAGACTTCTTCTTCCTTTTTTTTTTTTTTTATTTGAATCTTCTCTCCATATGTGCACATTTATGTTTTGTTGGAACATATTGCTAGTAATGATTAATCTATATCCTAAGAGAAATTCAGCAGATACTTACCATTATTAGCTTTTCTATTTTCTTCAAATTTTCCCAAAACATTTCTATATTTGTTAATCATGTCTGATTCCGCTGTTTATATTTCCAACAAGGACCAACTTTTCCTCTTTCTTTATGTCAGCTGCCTTCTCTAATTCCTCGAAAACTTCTTTTTTCAAAAAATTCCTCATGCAATTCCTTATATCACTTTATTATAAAAGTGAGCAGATTACAGAAAGAAAAGTGCTCATAGCAAATCCATGCTGCCCTCACAGATAATTCTATCCCAAATGCCCAATTTCATATATGATCTCTTTCTCTCTCTCTCTCTCACACACACACACAGAGAGAGAGAGAGAGATTTCTTCAGAATCTTAACAAATGCAGAAGAAATATAATTGGTCAACAGTTTGACACATCTTGCCACCACCACCTTATGAAATGGCATTATCTTATTCTCCTTCACTCTTTGAACACTTCCCCAGCAGCTAGACTTAGTGAATAGGCAGGTCAATGAAGCTGTCAATTCCTTAGCAGATTCTCTTGAAACACACAGTGAAATTCCATCCACTCCCACTGCCTTATTGGCCTTCAGAGTACTCAGTATTCAAAACACATTTCCCTCATGTACTTCTGAATCTTCAACTCTCGCATCATTCCAGGAACAAAACTTAACTTTTTCAAAATGAAACACCCAGTTACTTATTTGCTCTGACAAACTGCTAGAAAATTCTAGCCAGAGCACGATAGCATTAATGCTATGATAAAATAAATTTACTATAGCAAAAGTTGATATCTGAGTATCATGCAATTCTTTTTTTTTTTTTTTTTGCTTAATGGCAACTCCAACTATAGAAGATTAAAATATTAATCAAAGATTAAAAATCTTAAAAGACCAAAGATTAAAATCTTACAGGACATTAATTTTCAGGTCAGCAGAAATGCACAATGTGATTTGGTTGGAATATTTGGTTGGAAAAACCTTTCCAATCCTGTCTAGGATGAAAAGAAACTCAGTCAGCTCATACAGGGTTTTTTCTCCCAGAAACTTGATTTTTTCATCCAACAAAACAGAAAAAAAAATGCAATATACAGACATACAAGACTACAGGAATAAGCATTAACTACCCTATTCCATTGGATATGGCTTTGAAAACCTGCATGGTATGTGTAGGTCTACAATTAACCAATTAACCACCCAACTAGCCTCGATGTTAAGTGCCCATTAAAATTGCATTACCTTTTTATATTTACAAAGTTTAAAATGACTGATAAATTTTTTCCACATGGATGTTTCAGTGGTTCATACTATGAGTGGATCAAGGATTATACAACCTACTAATTATAATGTGGTGAGCATATTAAGGTTTCATAACTTTTTTTTTTATGCTTACTTGACTTACACCTCTACTTAGCAGGTTGAAGATGTTATACTAGATAATGAGTGCAGTTTTTTGGACAACCTGATTATTTTTCTAAAACTAACTAGCTTGCCTTGAAGTGTTTCCAAATATCTATAGCATGATAGGATTTAAACCTAAAGCCTCTCAGTCCCAGTGCCTCAAATGATGTTTGTTCAAAAATCATCAAAAATTTATATTTTGTGAAATATGTTCACATACATATTATAAAGAACGTCATATTTTTAAAATAAAACTAGTCAGTACCAAAGCTACAGCTACATAATATGTAGCTGTAGCTTTGGTACTGCATAACTTTTCCATTTAGTTGAACCAATAACTGTGAAATTCAAATTTCCGTCATTTAGCAATACAGATTTTATAGTTACCATTTATTCTACTTAACTATTTAATAAAATAAAAATTTAATTAAATAAATGTGGACAGATTATTACTATAAATACAACTATGTGAGAGAGAGATTGGACTGGAGCATACAACGGTATCGATATCATTATGATTTCTGCAGAATGGATAGAAGGCTCCCAGGGCAAACCACCTTGCACACAATTCAACTGTTGTATTTCCATGAAATCCACATATGTCACCTCCAACAAGAGGAATCCCAAACATGTTAAAGTTGATTATTGCTTAATAAAACAAAATAAAAAGAATTACTGTCTTCAACATTTTATTCAAAACATTTATCATACATCTCATAATATTTTAAACTGATATGTTAAAACATAGTTAAAACATAGTTAAAACATATGTTAAAACATTTTATAGTTAAAACTTACAATTTTTAACTATAAAATTGTTATATTTGATAAGAAGAATAAATTTCTGGAATTTGAAAAATATTTGATAGATAACCATATAAGCAAATACTAATTTTTTCTGTGGAGTTATTTGCCAAATTTTAGTACTTAAACAATAAAAAACTCTTTTGGGACGTGTTATTTAATCTGTATATTAATTATATTGGGATGGGTTTAACTGGTGATATACAACTATTTGCAGATGATGCAAAGCTGGGGAGAGTGATGAAGAATCAAGCAGATGTTGTGACCCTGCAGGAGTATTTCAACAGATTGTATGAGTGGGGAACAGTGTGAAACTGTCAGTTCAATGTTGCAAAGTATACACTTGATGGGGAAAGTTTGGAGAAAGTTGAGGAGACAACAGACCATGGAGTGGTGGTGAATAAGTATCTGAAGTTCAGAGGTCACATTGCACAAGTTGTGAAGTCATCACGTCAGATTATGGCAATGATGCAGAGGACCTGAACATGCAGAAATAGGAATGTTCTAGTTTCATTGTATAAGGTCTTGATCAGGACTCGTATGGATTACTGTTCACAGATTTGGATCCCTGGTTTTCATAGTGATGAGGATATATTGGAATTTATAAAGGATTGTTACGAGGTTTATGTGGAAGAAATTATTAATGAATGGAGGAAGGGGTAAAACAAGGGGACATCCCTGGAAGTTTTATAAACAGGGTGTGAGTAGGTTCTTTGCATGGTGAATGACTGGTGAGTGAAATCCAATGTCTGACATTGTGGTGAATGAAGGTTTGATGGGCTTTGTGTGTAACAGTGTGTACCACCTTTGATGAGTCTTTTGACTCCATGGAAGTTTGGTATGAATAATAATAAATAATAATAATAATCATAATCAGTAGGATGGATAGAGGACCAGTTAAGAGAAAATATCAAAAATATATATATATATACAGGGTGTTCGGGATAAATTTGACATATTTATAATTAATTATATTTTTCCGTAAGTTACATGTATTAACACACTTCTCTTCATTTAAAAGTTTGGACCCTTCTTCATTCATATACAAGATGTCAGAAAGGATGGATAGCTGGAACCCACCTGAATCATGGAAGAGAATAACTTGTATCATGATGATTCGTGCCCGCCATCAAAATAAGTATATTACGACTGCTGCCCAATGCTCCCTGAATACAGTAAAAACAATCAGGCATGAACTAGAGACTTGCAATGGTGACTACGAGGATGTAGCAAGAAGAAAGATCCCTAGCAGACGATCTGATTGCGTTCGTACAGCAGAATTCCTCGCAAATCTGCAGGAACAGGTGTTGAAGAACCCTGGCATTGGAATTCGGGCTTTGTTCGTGTAGTTGCTAACTGTAGTCAAGCCCTGGATAACAAGGGTAGCCAATGGTAGGCCGTATGTATGGAAGCAGGATTCGGCCCCTTGCCACACATCTCTGGGAAAAGTCAAAAATGGTTGTCTGAAAATTTCTACGACTTCACCAGTCCAAATGTTTGGCCTCCAAACTCCCCAGACCTTAACCCCATGGATTATTTTGTATGGGGCGCAGTTGAAAAAGACACCAATCGCACTTCCAGTAATACAAAAGCCCAGTTAATGGATAAAATTAAAACAGTTTTTGCGGCCCTTCCCAGGGAGACTGTAGCATCAGCTTGTTCGAGGTTCCGAAGCAGAATTGAAGCTGTGATCGATACTAATGGTGGTTATTTTGAGTAAATCTTGTTGATAGTATTGTAATTAACTCTGCCTGTAATGTTTTTTTGTCAATTCATTAAATTTAATAGATACAAAGAAGATTTTCTTTTTCCTTACGAAACTGTCAAATTTATCCCGAACACCCTGTATATGTGTGTGTGTGTGTGTGTGTGTGTGTGTGTCATGAGGAGAAGTAGCAGTGTATTTGAACAGTGTGTTCCGAAAAGTGTTTTTTTTTTCCCCTTAATTATATCGTGTAGATTTTTATAATAATGCTTTTGTGTGATAGTCAGACTAGATATACGTAATCATTGTGCTGTGGTTCTAAAAGTGTTCGCTTTGGTTGTTATTTTGATTATCATGGAAGTACTAGTTAACATCACAAAAATGGCGACAGTAAAACCATCCAGCAACGCAGAAGGTTTCAACTCGGATATTGAGTTTTTCCCTGGACATTTTGCAGTGTGCACAATATGACAATTATTTTATGTATGTGTCCAAAAATGTTAAAGATTTATGTATATTTAAATTAAATGATAAGAAGCAACATATAGTATGCGAGAAGTGCGATGAAAGGTTTGGGCATTCCAAAAATGAGAATGATGTTACCAAGAATAATCAGAAAATGGATGGAAGTGCTTGTGACAGTAGCAATAGTAATAGAAGTGACATAGAGAGCTTAGGCAAGAGTTAATGAAAATGAAGAGTCAGATTAAAGGTATTATTATTATTATTATTATTCAGCCCTCCATGGAGTCAAAAGACTCAACATGGGAGGTCCTTTCTAAGAAACACAAGTCTATCAAGACTCATCAAGGGAGGTGGCTCCTAGGAAACACAAAGTCTATCATACCACTCCTTAAACACATTGACCGTTCTAGCTCTCACCACTCGATCAGGCAATGCATTCCGTGGTTCAACCACCTTCCATGAAAAGAAACCACTCCTCACCCTCTTTCTTAGTTTCCTTTCGTAACTTCCAGGGATGGCCCCTTGTCATGACTCCTTCCCGCTGTTCAACCAAGCAAAAGAACTCCCCAGTGTCAACCCTGTAACCACCTCTCAACAGTTTAAAAGTCTTAATCATATCACCTCTCCTTCTTCTATCCACTCCTTAAACACACATTGACCGTTCTAGCTCTCACCACTCGATCAGGCAATGCATTCCATGGTTCAACCACCTTCCATGAAAAGAAACCACTCCTCACCCTCTTTCTTAGTTTCCTTTCGTAACTTCCAGGGATGGCCCCTTGTCATGACTCCTTCCCGCTGTTCAACCAAGCGAAAGAACTCCCCAGTGTCAACCCTGTAACCACCTCTCAACAGTTTAAAAGTCTTAATCATATCACCTCTCCTTCTTCTATCCACCAAACTCTGCAGTCCACACTCCCTCAGCCAATCCTCATAACTAACATTGTACAGTCCTGACACCATCTTTGTTATCTGTCTTTGTACCCCTTTCCACAGTTAATTTATCCCCTTCAAATCCTGGGAACCAGATCTGAGAACAATAGTCTAAGTGTGTCTGATACAACGGATGGAAGAGGAAATTGAATATTTAAAGAAGAGAGTAACTGATGAGGAGGAGGAGAAGGAAATTAATAGGAAGAAGCAAGTATCTAAAGATGATAGAGTGGCTTTATATGGTGATTCAATCATTAAAGGTGTGGTAAATAATAAGATATGTAAGACGTGTTCCAGGTGGTACAAGAAAACAAATATCTGATGATCTGCATAAAATGAAGGAACAAGCACAGAATTAGTGGTAGAGGTGCATAAATCATTTGGATAATGAGACAAAGAAGGTGGAAAGGAATTTGAAGGAGTTGTTATAGGAGGTGAAGGATAACAGTGTCATTGAGAACGTGGTAAGTTTGTTTCCAAGATATGACAGTAGTGAACTGAGAAAGATAGCAATGATACTGAATAACAAGATGGCTGAATTGTATACCAGACATAGCATGTTCAATTTGTGAATGTATAAAATGAATTTGAAGGAAAGTTAGAATGGTTCAAAACTGATGGAATGCAATTGAATGGGTTTGGTGATCTTCCCCATTTGGAGCAATTGTTGTCTAAAAGTACACAGGCTTTTCATATGAAATTAGTATCGCTAAGGACCGAGGTCAGAGAGAGAGAGGTAGAGAAGAAGGTTGTGGAAGGACAGGAAGAAGATGTATACAAAGGTGATGAAGTGATTATTATCATTATCATCATCATCAAATTCCTGCCATGTACTCTCAAGGGGTGCACAAAATCTATCTACATTTTCCTCCAAATCAATCTGTTACCTGTCAAGATTCCAACATTATCAGATTTTATAATTTTATCTTCTAAGATAAAATTTACCGTATCAATCCACCTATATCTTGGTCTTCCTCTGAGTCTTTTTCCTGCCAACCTGGCAGAGTACACTTGTTTTGCTAATCTTTCCTCGCCCATTCTGTTTAAGTGACCAAACCACCTAAGGTTAGTTTTGCTAATGTATTCCTGGATGCTGACAATGTCAAGTTCTTTCCTAATATCCTCATTTTTAATATGATTACCATTGATGCCATCTGTTCATGCCCCTAATCTTTCTCAGGACTCTCATATCGGTGGTCTCTAGTCTTTGGTCAAGTGTTTTACTTCTGATCTAGCGCTCAGATCCATAAGTTAAAACTGGTTTGAATACTGTCTTGTATACAGTTAATTTAGTGTTTTGGCTAATTTCTCTCTTATTCCATATAAATTTATTTAGTCGATTTCCTACTATACCAGCTTTGTTGATCCTGTTGTCTATTTCCATATTTAATTTAGCATCTTCACTAAAAACCGTGCCTAAGTAGCCGAAATGTTTTACTTGTTCTATAGGTTCTCCATTCACCATGCAGTTGATATTTTCAATGCTTCTGCCTATTTTCATTGTCTTTGTCTTTTTAATGCTGACCTTCATGCCATAACTATTACGACAGCTATTCAATTTAGTCAGGGAATCTTGCAGACTTGTAGCAGATTTATTTAGAAGTATAACATCATCCGCATAAAGTAAAGAGCTGACATTAACATCTCCAATTTTGATATTCAGATTTAACATCACTTTCCTTCATAACGTGATCCCTATAGCTAATGAATAACAGAGGGGATAATGTACATCCTTGTCTGACACCAGATTTAACATTAAACCACCTTCCTGTACTTCCTTCAATTCTAACTGCTGACTTACAACTCAAATAAAGACTAAGCATTGCTTGATATAATGTCCTATCAACACTATATAACTGTAGCGTTTTGAATAAATTCTCTCTTGGCACCTTGTCATATGACTTTTCCAGATCTACAAAACTTGAATACAGATCCTTGTTATATTCCTACGATTTCTCAACTATCTGTCGTAAAGTGAAAATCTGATCCTGACCGCCTCTGTTTGGCCTGAATCCAGCTTGTTCTTCACCAAGCTTCTCTTCCACAATCCTTCTCAACCGTTTCTCAAGTATACTTGCATATATCTTACCAGGAACACTCAATAATGAAATACCTCTGTAATTCTCACATTCAGTTTTATTTCCCTTTTTATATATGGGTACTATGAGAGGTCTACTCCAATCATCTGGAATTCGTCCCTCTGTCCAGGCCTTCTGAACTATGCAGTGCAGTGCCTGTACGACTTTTATACCTCCATACTTCAGCATTTCTGGTCGAATATCATCTATTCCTGCTGCCTTTCCACATTTCAAGCCTTTGATGGCTTTTTTCTACTTCAAGTATGGATATGTATTATTGACTGTATGCCTATTGAGTGTTTTTTACAACTGCGTTATCACTGCTTGTTTCATTTAGCAATTTCTCGAAGTAATTACTCCATACTTGAAGGATATATTTTTCTCCCATGTTCATGTCACCTTTATCATCTCTAACTCCTTTTACAGCACTCTTTCTTCCATTTCTAAGCTTCTTCAACAACCTCCAGAATATCTTGCCACCTTCTTGATATTTATTTTCTATGTTTTTACTAAAGTCTTCCCATGACTTTTATTTAGCCAGTTTTACACAGTGTTTAGCTTTCTTACATTTGTCTCTGTATTCTCTAAGAGTACAAGCTGACTTATTTGCCAGGAACTTTTGATATGCTTTCTTCTTTTCCTTCACTGCCTCTTTAACTTCCTGTGTCTACCATGGAGTTCTGATTTTTCTATCATTGCAGACAACCTCACAAGATGTCTCTCTGACTGAATCAATCAGTGTTTTCTTCAAGGCTTACCACTAAATCTCATCACTCTACTCTTGACTCTACTTGCCATTCAAGAAGATTAGTCTCATATCTGGTGTTGAATACTATGGCTACTCTTTCTTTTCTTTGATTGTCATTACCTGAATATAACATTTTGTATTAATTGCTCAGAAAGATTTCACCAGTTTTTGTCTTTTTTGTTTCAGTCACCCCTATTATGTTGATCTGATACTTCTCCAATTCCTCAGCTAGCTCCATTTCTTTGCCATTCAGGCTTCTTATGTTGATAGTCGATCTTGAGCTCTGGTGATGTTGAGTTGGGGTGAGTTTTAGGATTTGTTCCAGTAGCTGACTTTTCACTGTTTGCCCTGGTTCCCTGGCGAAAACAACAGGGGCCTTGTTTAACCAGGCGATGGCCCAGCCGGCATGAAATTCTGTCATGTTGTACCATAATTTGAACTTTTGGTTTAAGCCAATAAGAATACAATTTGGTCGGCTAAATCCCAAATTGCCAGCCCATCCTTGTCCTTTCAGTATCCAGGTAGATAGCAAACAATAGCAAAATGACTATATCAAGTAAAAAGATAAACAATTTGGAATAAAATAGATCACTAATGAAAACAATTTTTCACCAGCACTGCAATAGAAGAAAAATCCAAATGAGTTCTTTGCTATATGTGGTTAGTAAGAGGAGAAATGACCTTACTAGATGGTGATGATAGTCAGACCAAAACGGGTGACATAGCAGTGCTGTTTAATGATCAATTTATTAGGATGTTTCATTCTAGTAAAGCAGGTTTTATTCCTAAAAGAATATGGAGAGTTGTTGAAGGATAAGAAGTGAATAAAGAGACTTATTTTGAATGACCACTTTATTATAATATCTCATACAGGTCAAGCAGGTTTTATTCCTGGGGATGGAGAGAATCAAAGGATTAGAAATGAATGAAGAGAGTGTATTGAGCGCTCTAGATGTTAGTAAGGCAGGGAATTAGATAAGATATCACCATGTGTTTTAGGGAATGTACGAAGGAACTGAATATGCAAATGAACTGGCTATTTAATGAAACTGTTACAGCAGTTTCTTGCATGTTCTTAAGGAGTGGAAGGAAGATAAGATAGTGCAATTCTATACTTAAGGATGGTGGTAGAATGGAGATGTCATATTATAGACTAGTGAGTGTTTCTCCTGTGTTGTTAAGATTTTGAAAAAAATTGGTAACAACTGATGATAATATTATTTATGAAAGTCAGCTGGATTTGTTAAACTATTATTAATAATAATAATAACTATTATTATTATTACGTGACACCTCCAGGGAATCCAAAGACTCAATGAGGGAAGGCACCTACTCTACAATTCTCTGTCTCCAACAATCAATCCACCAACTACAATGAACAGCAGCTACACCAACGCCATCTACTGCTTACCACCACTACTACTAGTATTTTCACAGACAATTACAAACAGCCATGTCCACGACGGGATTCAAACCTGCAGCCATTTGCCTAGAGAGCAGATACGCTAACCACTCGGCCAAACTGGCCAGCTTAAGGGGAACTTGTTTTAGTAATCTGTTTTCCTTTGTAATAAAGTGACAAGAGCAGTTGATGAGGGAAAGGTATATAGAGTAAGAGGAAGAATAACTATGGAAGATTAACCTTAATGAGTGATGAATGTCACAAGGAGACAGAAGTGGATAAAATAGTTGAGTTACTGAGTGATCACTTTGCAAGCATATATCTTCCAAGTGAGGTTACTAACCTTTGTGACAGACACTCATGTGGGAACAGAGGTGGAAGAACTGGAGGTTCTTAGGATATTGCAGAATCTCAATGTAAATACAGCTGTGGAATTAGATAGGATATCAGCTAGGTTTTTGCGAGAATGTGCAATGGAACTGGCAATACCTTTGACTGAGCTGTTTAATTTAAATCTCATCTCTGGTAGAGTTCCAAGGGAGTGGAAAGAGGGCAAAATAATTCCTTTGCATAAGGGAAGTTTCACCATATCTCAGATGTGGTGGTAAAATTTGTCAAAAAGTGAATTCAAGAACGAGTTGATAAAATATGATACTATATAAGTATCAGCATGGCTTTTTGAAGGGTCAGTCATGCCTTAGTAATTTACTAACTTTTTATAATAGAGTAACAGTTGAGTTGGATGAAGGAAATGGCTACACAGTAATTTTGCTCGATTTTGCAAAGGCATTTGACAGAATACCACATGGAACACTGTTACAAAAATTAGGACAAATGGGGATGGATATGACACTGATTAAGTGAATAAGAGGGTGGCTGGACAGATATCAAAAAAGTGGTATATGGAGGATCAGAAACGAGGTGAAAACAGGTGACTAGTAGTGTGCCACAAAGTTCAGTGCTGGGACCACTGCTGTTTAATTTGTACATAAATAATATAGGAAATAACTTGAAAGGAAATATTCAGTTGTTTGCTGATGATGCGAAATTAGTTAGAGTAATAGTTAATCAAGGTGATGTGGAGAGCTTGCAGGACGATTTAAATAGGCTGTCAGTATGGACAAAAGTTAATGGGTGTCAGTTTAATTTTGAGAAATGTAAAGCTATGCATTTTGGGATAAATAAATTACAAGCCATGTATCACATTGATGACAATGTACTCCAGGAAATAGATGAAGCTAGAGATTTAGGGGTGATGGTAGACAAAGGGTTAAAGTTTAGAGGACATGTTGCTAAGGTAGCCCATAAGATCACTTGAATAAAGGTGTGGGCAGTAGGGGTGTGAGGACTAGATTTCTTGCTTGGAGAGTGGTGAATGAGTGGAATAGGTTGCCAGAGTCAGTTGTGAATGCTTTTTCTGTTAATGGGTTCAAGGAGAGATATGATAGATTGTGTGGATAAATTGGGTCTCCCACAGTGAGTCTTTGGACTCCATAGAGGTACCCATATAATAATAATAATAATAATATGTATTATCATTTTTCTGGAGTTTTCAAAGGCACCAATAGGGTGCTATATGATAAGTTGATATTTAAGTTACAACTTATGGGTTTACACATTGGGTTGGAATGGATTGAAAATTAGCTTTCTGAACAGATATCAGATATTTGTATATGGAGAGCAACATTGGAGAGTAGAAATGTTACAAGTGGAGATCCATGGGATTCGGTACTGTGCTTGTTATATTATGACAGTGAGATATTCTACATGCCTTACATGATGAGGCTCTGACTTCTTGGAGATACTGATGAAAATAATAATAGCATTCAGTTGTTTGCAGTGTGAAGAATGGGAAGGTTATTTGTAATAGTACTGATATAGAGGCTCTTCAAGAGGAGCTGAATAAGTGTGGGAAAATGAAGGGAGGGAGATGTAAGTTTAAAATTCTAAAGTTTAAGTTTAAAATTTGGGGATCCAAAATTTCAAAACTTCAAAATGGACTTATGAAATTTGGGATCCCCAGTTCAGCAGCTGCATTCTTTGTTGGTGGAGCTATACTGGAAGAAGTAGAGGAAGGGGATTTTGGAGTGATAGCAGATAGAAATTTGATTTTGGTCAGAATATATATTGCAAAGATTTTGAAGACAATCCAAAGGACTTCTGGTCACCATCTCCTTCAGAGGTGGACATTGACAAGCATGAATATGAGAGTGGCAGTTTCATTGTATAAAGGTCTAATCAAACCACATCTTGATTACTGCTTAGATCTTGTCACTGTGATTTCAAAGAGTTGAAGTAACTTTGGAGATGGTTAAAAGGTGATATCAAGACTATAGAATATTTATGAAGACAGACTGAGGGTATAATCTCTACAGGGTTTGGTGGATAGAAGATGAAAGAGTGATAAGATTGAGGCATTTAAGCTTATGAGAGGCACTAGTACATAACTGATTTTCTGCACTAATTGAGGTCACATAATAATAATTCATCAGTACACCTCTGACCCACTAATTAAATCTCTCGCATGTTTCAAAAGTACCATGGACTGCTAGAAACTTAAATATTAAATGTGAATTAAGTGATTAAATGAAATGCATAGTGAGTATGGATTTATAGTTATGCTTGACACCACCATGCTTAGAAGCCTTATCTGAGTTAAACATAAGCAAAATAAGCTAAGAATCATTCAAAATCAAGAAATCACCATCAAGTACAGATGATAATTAGCTACCATACCAACCTGGATGTGTAGATACATCCATAATTACATGGATGAAAAGTATCCATTAAAGTCAATAAAACCATTGGATATTATAGAAAAAATGATATGGATATGAAACATATATATATTTGATATACTTGATCCATGTGGCCAGCTGGGTGATTAAGCAAGCATACGCAGAAGCAATGCCATCTATGGAGTAAAGTGAACTAGTTGGCCACAAATGGCATTGCTTTGTAATTGCAGGAATTTCAAGTGCACTCTTGTAATTTGCC
Source organism: Typopeltis vanoorti (assembly GCF_054136105.1). NCBI lineage: Eukaryota > Metazoa > Arthropoda > Arachnida > Uropygi > Thelyphonidae > Typopeltis > Typopeltis vanoorti. The sequence goes on along the minus strand of NC_143565.1, from coordinate 20,005,863 downwards.
CAGACTAAAGGAAGTGCTAGATCATCCATTGCTGGAAAACCAGTAGTGTTCATGTATTTACTGGATTGACAATGAGGAGATTTTTCATATGACAGAACAAGACCATCACCCAAAAAAGTGGTGATAATGTAGACAGTGAATGAGTTTAAGGAGTGGTATGACAGATTTTGTGTGGTCTAAAGTAGACCACCACCGAGTCTTATATCTCCATGGAGAAATGGAATAATAATAATGATGATGATAATAATAATAATAATAATAATAATAATAACAATAATAATAAAGAAGTAAATAAGTAATGCTGAATTACATGAATTCCATTTATATAATGAGGTCATAAAGTTGAGGTCACCCCATATTCATTCTTTATAAAGCATGAATTGTTTTTGATTTATAATTTTACAAGTTATATGATTAATAAATAAACAATTGCTTACATGGTATTGTCCACCTCATGTCTTCCCAAGTAGAATAAATATCACCATTCCAGTGACCAGCATAATGACCTGCACCTGGAAATGTAGATCTTGAAATAATGAAAGGTCGTTTCTTTCGAATATCGGAAAGAGCACTAAAAGAATAAAACACAAAATTAAGAAACTTTTTCTTTCATTAAATTAATTTTTTTTATAGCAGGGAACATTAAAAAAAATATTTATCAACTCTTTCATGCCAATTCAAGTTATTAGATTTGTATACCTAACAGAAAAATAAGTTAAAAATTTTAAACCCAATTTAATTTTTTTTTTTTAAGTAATCTAAATTAGTATATCTACAGATGGAATGTGTGCAATTACTAGGTAGGCTAGATTAAAAGAAATAGTTATGGCAGTAAAAGATAACTTCATGGTCAAAGGATGAAATTATTACTCTTGTTAGACAGGAGACTTTCAACCAATGAATATGTGAGGAGTGGTTTCTTTGCATGGAGGGTGGTTGAACCATGGAATGCATTGCCTGATAGAGTGGTGAGAGCAAGAATGGTCAATGAGTTTAAGGAGTGGTATGATAGACTTTGTGTTTTCTAGGAGGGACCACCCAAGATGAGTCTTGATAGACTTTGTGTTTCCTAGGAAGGACCTCCTGCGATGAGTCTTTTGACTCCATGGAGGCCTGAATAATAATAATAATAATATGACTAGGAAATAACTGGATATTTTTTAATAGTCATAAATAACTCAGTAAAAAAATCCTACTATTTTCACAACTAAATCTTGTGATTTCTTCTGGATAAATAAATAAATAAATAAAAAATAATAAAAAAAAAAATATATATATAATGTAAAGTTGACAAAAGTTCCTACATAGCTTTTTTTTTTTTATGTCGGGCCCATATACAAGAGAGGTTGGCTGGTCAACTTATAGTACGTTAGTACCATATATGGGTATTGGGTTGGGAAAGGAGAAACTTGTTTACATTTGATTTGAAAACCTGTATGTTGTATTCCTCGGGAGATACGTCAGGGGGAAGACTATTCCACAGTACCACAGTAGCAGGGATGAAGGAGGAGGAAAAGAAACTTGTTCTGTGGGTTTCAAGGTGTACTGTGAAAGGATGTTGGGCAGCAGCTGTACATGTTTCAATGGGCTTAGTACAGAGTGGAGGAGTTATTGATGCTGTTTCAGATGAACATTTCCCATGGAAATATTTATAGAATATACAAGTTGCAGAGCCCAAGCGTCTATGTGAAAGTGAGGGAAGCGAGTTGGTGAGAGATGGGTCATTTATCAGTCTAATTGCTCTCCTCTGTATTGAGTCAAGCATTTTGAGGGAGCTTTTAGGAGCCCCACTCCAAATGTGAGCAGTATTCGATAGGGGCGGATTTGTTATTTGTATAATGTTAACAGCTGTTTAGTAATATTTTAGTTTATGTTTGCCAACTTTACATTTATATATATATTTTTTTTTTTTTTTTTACCCAGAAGAAACCAAAAGATTTAGTGGCAAAAGTAATAGGTTTTTTACTGCAGTTATTTACAACAATTTAAATACACAGTTTTTTGTAGAAATTATTACTCTATCATAAAAGAAAAAAAGCAAGGAATATTTAGGCAGCTTCTTCATTAACTTTATTTATGATACATATATACATTGTAAATGAAGTGAAATATATGAAAGAAAAAGTGGAGAGACAAGATAATACAATATTAAGAAAATGAAACTTGAGACAGAACAGTATTTATAAAGAAAGAATATGAGAAGATAGAAAGAAATGGAGAGGAGAGCTGTGATCCACATGACCTGACATTTTGTTGGAGCAGTTTTGGTTGACTATGGTGATTATCAAGTACTACTTTGGATTTGCATATATGTATTATAAAATCAATAAATAGAAATTCCCTTTAAAAGTTATTACTGTTAACAAACATTCATGGAGTGAACAATTCATTGCAGGTTTCATGCAACAAGCAAAATATCTATATAACTATTACACTTTTTTTATAATGTTAGTCAAGTAGCTTTTATTTTATCATCCTACATGTTTTGCCAATTTTTCTATCGGCATCTTCAGGGAATACAAATTAGTAAGCTATATGAAGGTAACAGACTAGGTTATAACTGATGGTTCTAATTCATACAAAAAATTAGTATTGTGCGAGACAATGTGCAAGAAAGCCACTTACCAACTGTCCAAGTACCTTGCAAAGATTTTAAAATAACACATTCACGTCTCGGATACTTATATTAAAAACTCACAACATTTTATAGATAAATTAAAAAACATCTCTATCTATGAAGAGGATATACTAGCAAGCCTGGACATTACATCTCTGTTTACAAACATTCCAGTAGCTGAAGTCATCAACATCTTAGACAACTTGTTCCCAAGAAACATCACTACTTTGTTCAATCACTGTTTAACTTCTATTTTATTTGACAAAAAACTGTCTACAAACAACTCACCGGATTAGCCATGGGTAGCCCCCTCTCCCCTCCTTGGGCTGACTTATTCATGGAAGATCTAGAGGAAAAAATCTTATCCCAGATCATTCCAAAACCGAAAATTTGGTACAGATATGTGGATGATATCTTTCTCATTTGGGATCATACGAAAGAAGAACTAATGGATTACCTCAACCAAATCAATAGTTTCCACCATACCATCAAATTCACATTAGAAATTGAAAAAGATGGAAAACTGCCATTCCTTGACATCCTAATAAAGAAACAAACCAATAATAGTATCAACTTTTCTGTGTATAGAAAAACTACAAATACTGGACATTACCTCCATTTCAACTCGTCTCATCATATAGCTCAGAAACTTAGCATTATCCATATGCTCAAGAAAAGAGCTATACAGTACACAACAGACAAAGATGACCTACAAACAGAATTAACTACAATATCCAGAGAACTATCTTTAAATGGTTATCCAAAATGACTCTACAACAAGATTCTTTTTACTGATATACCACATAGACAACGTGATGACGTCCAATACATCAGTACTATTACTATTCCATTTGTCAGCAGCATTTACAAAAAATTGGCTAACTTTCTAAAACCACATAATATCAGAGTAGCATTCAAGCCAGTCAACACTATTCGGAAATTTTTAAGATCACCGAAAGACCCTCATCCATTCTACAAGTACTCTGGAGTATATAATATACCTTGCTCATGTGGTATTAGTTACTATTATTATTTATTATTATTATTTTGGGCGACTCCAGGGAGTCCTTAGATTCATCGAGGGAGGCCCTAAACATCATGTCCACACAACTATATGACATTCTCACAGTATCTATCATACCTTGCCTTTAACTCGCTCACTGTCATAGCACCCACAACAGACTCTGGCAGTGTATTCCACTCATTTACCACTCTAAAAGTAAAGAACCCAGCTCTTACACCCCTGCTAACCACACTCTTGCCCAGCTTCCATAGGTGTCCCCTAGTTCTCCCACCATCAGTCCTGATCTCAAAAATATCCTCTGAATTAATCCTATAGAAACCCTTTAGCAATCTGAATGTCTCAATCATATCTCCCCTTTTCTGCCTATCAACTAGTTTCTGCAACCCACAAATCTTCAACACCTGTTCTCATATGGTTCATTCCATAGACCTGCTATCATCTTAGTCACTCGCCTCTGGATCCTCTCCACCTCCTCCCCATCAAGAAGGAACTGAGGTGACCTTGATGGGGAGGAGGTGGAGAGGATCCAGAGTGGAGAGGTCGAGATGAGGTCTTATCAAGGCTCGGTACAGAGGTACAATAACTTGCTTGTCTCTGCTCGTCAAGGTATTTTTCAACAACCAAGTGAGTTGATGAGCTGATTTAGCTACTTTTGCAATGTGCCCCCTAAACTTCATCTCCCTATCCACCAACACTCCCAAGTCCCTGGCCTCATCAATCTCCTAGAGTACAGTTCCACCAATGTGGTATACTGCTGCTAATCTTTTCACCCCAAAATGCATAACCTTACATTTTGTCACATTAAATTGATATCCGTTCTCCTTAGCCCAGAACTCCAATCTATCCAAGTCATCCTGCAAGATTTTGACATCTTCTGCATTCACTATAGCCCTACCCAACTTTGCATCATCAGCGAACAAATGAACTGTTCCTCTTAGATCCTTCCCTATATCGTTAATGAACAGATTAAACAGCAGTGGTCCAAGAACAGAACCCTGTGGCACACCACCAGTCACAGGCCGTCTTTTGGACTCTACTCCTGAATAAACTACTCTTTGATATCTCTCCATCAACCACCCACCTATCCATCTCACCATCCCTATATCCATTCCCATATGTTGTAGTTTATGGATTAGAATTCCATGTGGTATCCTGTCAAACGCCTTTGCCAGGTCCAGCAGTATCACTGTAAACCATTACCCTTATCCAGTTCAGCCATCACCTTGTTATAAAACTTGAGCAAGTTACTGTGGCATGATCTACCCTTCACAAAGCCATGCTGTCCCCTGTACAGTATCTAATTTTCATCAATCCTTTCCTGTATTTTTCCCTTGACTACTTTCTCCAAGACCTTGACAATGACTTCTGATATGCTGATCGGTCGGTAATTTGCAACCATAGTCTTGGATCCTCCTTTATGCAGTGAAACTATTTTCCCCTCTTTCCACACCTTTGGGACTAAACCAGACCCGAAACTCAGATTAAACAACATGGTCAAGGGCACTTATAATTCCTTAGCCGCTTCACTCAAGACCCATGCCAGTATACCATCCAATCCCACAGATGTATTCACATTAAGGTTCTGTAATAGACTATTCACCTCCACTTCATTCATCACAGTTCCCGTATAAACTAATGGTTCCTTCATTTTTTCCATGTCACCACCTGGATGATATACTTTTGCGAAGTGTTCGCTCAGTAACTCTACTATATCGACTGATTCAGTGACCTCCTTACCATCGTCATTCCTTAAAATCATTTTGCCGTGTACAGTTTTTTCTTGCTTACAGCATATTGAAAGAACTGTTTGGGATTCTCTTTAGCTTGCATAGCTAGTTTCCTTTCATAATCCGCTTTTGCTTTTTTTACCACACTCGTTATCCTTCTGGCCTGCACTTTATACCGTTCGTGTGCCTGCAGGTCACCCCTTTCTTTAAATTCCCTCCACAGTTGTTTCTTTTTTTGCAGCTCAAGCTTAATGGTGTTATTCATCCTTTTAACCCCTACTTGTTTTACTATTCGGACCCTAGGTATACAATCAGCCATAACCTCCTGTAAATGCTCCTTGACCACTTTCCATGCTCTATCAACGTCCAGCCCTTTGCAGTTGTACATGCCATTGTACTGATCCAAGCAATCTCCTAAGCTTGTCATACTTATGTAGGTCAGACCTCTAGAAGCTTTGAAATGAGAAAGAAAGAACACATAGGATATGTCAGAAACAACAGACAAGACATTTCAGGCCTTTCTTGCCACTTTGCCTCTACCAACCACACATTGAGTGGGATAAGAGCCTTATGCCCTATATAGAAGATAACTACCATTCAAGAACCTTCAAGGAAGCAGCTACAGTCGCCCATAAAACTGAAAACCTAAACAAGAATCAAGGTCTAACCTTACCAGAAATTTGGAAAGCTTTAATCAGATCATTAAACATCAAAGAAATGAACTTTCATGACAATTATATCATGAGCCATAACGAATAAATCACGTTCCCGAGATACGCGCACCGTCTTGCACAATGCTAATTTTTTTTTGTATGAATTAGAACCATCAGTTATAATCTAGTCCGTTACCTTCATATAGCTTATTAATTTGTATTCCCTGAAGATGCCGGTAGAAAAATTGGCGAAACATGTAGGACGATAAAATAAAAGCTACTTGACTAACACTATAAAAAAAAAAAAAAAGAAAAAAAAGTGTAATAGTTATATACATAATAGTCAAGAAAAAAATACCACACAAGCAAAATATCTGTCATATCTAACCTTAAACTCATTCATATTGTTAGCATACACAACACACTGCTGAAATTATTCTCTTGTTCACCATATTCATATACAACTTTCAGGAATGGCTTTTTGTCCACAACTTTATATATAATCCCCTCTTGTATTAATCTGGTAAAACCCCCAACATCAAGTTAAGTCTCTCAATTCACTCTTTATTCCATCTATTAATAAACCCTGAAATTTGGATTTCATCAACCTAACCCCATATACAACATCCCAGAAACTTGATATTATCTTAGTTACTTTTGTCTAGACCCTTTCAAACCTTTTTTACCAAAATAAAAACCAGGATATCAAATGATATGAAAGGGTTATTAAAAGAAGCATAAAAAAAGAAGTGTGAGAAAATAAGGATGGGGGTCAACTGCCACAGTGTGATAGAGGCAAGTTGAGAAGGAGGACCACGAATGCAAATGAGTTGATGCATATGTTGTGCTGGAGGAATGGTGTGCAGTATGTAGATTTATAAATTGAACTTGATAAACATAAGCATATATGACTGATGGGTGCACTTGAATAGATTTTAAGATAGGTATCTGAAGAATATGTGGAAGTGCAACACACTCAGGGAAACTAGAGCTATTAGCAGGGAGGGATTCAAGTGAACATGTTGTGCAGGCCATCCACCCTTGAGAAAAGCATGAGAATAACCAAATAATGGTGAATTTAGGTTCTCAAGTAATAAATTGGAATGGGAAAGTCAAGATAAGGTATAAAGGTTGTTGTGAGCTCAATGAACTAATGTGGTTTATCTATACTAATACTTAAAGTATCAGGAATAAGCAAGAATTTTTGACATTGATTGGCACAATGTGATCAAAACTTATAGTGAGAGGCATTAGTTAGAACTGAGTTGATGGAAACTGAGGGTTATAGCATTTTTTTTATTCAAAAGAGGATAGAGAAAATAGGATAGGGAGGAGTATTACTGGTGGTAGCAGATGAATTGCAGCCAAAAAGAGTAGACAGTCATTAGGATAACAGAAGTGTAGAAGACAGTGCATGTGAGGCTGGTGTGAGATAGGGGCCAACAGGTCAAATAACCACTGAGCACAGAACAGAAGAAATTACCAAGAGAGATAATTACTTGAAAGAACATATAATGGAAAGGACTAGGAGTTTGAGAAAGCTGGATCTGGTGAGAGCATCAATAAATTTGTCAATAACTAAGCTGCATTGCCTCCAACTTGGTAAAGCATGATAACGGCAATGCATGGGAGATGATTAAGGGTGGTCAGAAAGATAAATTAGGAGTTAGATGGATAATAAGCATCATTAAGCAGGAGCTGCTAAAAAAAACAAGATATATTATATAAATTTATATAAAGTCGTGTTGCATTATATAAAGTTATAACTTTGTATACCTCCCACGACGAGTCTCTGATTCCATGGAGGTCAGATGATAATAATAATATAGCATCCTAGAAGATAACTGGAATGCTGAAATGAATCTTGATAAGACCCTTTACCAGACCTTGATAGGACCTCGCTTGGACTATTCTGCACAGGTTTGGTCTTCTGGTTTCTGTGTTATTCTGATAATGCAGAGAAGAGTGTTCAAAATTATATCAGGATTGTAGAATACAGATTGAAAATTTATGGATTGCAGGCACTTGCAAACAGGGGGAAAGAGGGATGATATGACTGTGGATGGGATTAGTGGTGACTGAGAGTAGGTCAGAGCCAAAGCTCCTGCATTTGTGGTGAAGCATGAAGATAGATAGCCAACCAACATAATTCACAGAGAACAACCAGAGAGAAGGCTGGCTAACAGAGGATGACAGAAAGTCCATAGGATGACAATTTATTTGGCAGACCTCAATGCCAGACATAGTCAAAAGCTCAACAGCAAAAGTTTTCCAAACCTTTCCATGGCACATATCCAGTGGTGGATGATGTAAGCTAAGCGGTTAGCTGTGGATCTTGAATGGTGGAATCCATACTGGTGTCATTGATTAATTGGTGGACCTATTAAGTAATGGATAAATTGGCTGTTGATGACTTTCTCCATTATTTTGGAGAGGATTGTGGTGATGGTGAGTGGTCAGTGGTTTGAAGGTAGACTACCATCTCCCTGTTTTCGAATAAGCTGGATGTGAGATTACTTCAGTGCATTGGGATAAGTACCGGCTATGTATGATATATTGCAGAGATGATGCAGGATAGGTGTAAGCTCTGGAGTACAATGTTTGAGAACAATGGGAGAGATGCCATCAGGACCAGATGGCTTTTCAGTGTCCAAGTTATTTATTAATTTTTTGGTGTCTTTTTTTTTTTTGTCAGAAAACTACAGGAGGCACACGATGGGATAAGTACCAGCTTTATATAATATATGGGTGAAGATGGGTGAAGTAGTAACAGTGATGTCATCAGGATGAGAGAGTAGTGCAAGTGCAGGTGAGCAGAAGTTGCATCCCATGGTCTTAGCAAGGGACTAGAAGTTACAGCTTCCATTTAGAGAGGAGGCAAGTTTTCTGCTATTAGCCTTTATAAGATCTGATTCAGATCTGCTGATGACTGTTTTGCATTTGTTGCATGCTTTTTGTATAGGCTGAATATGATGCTGGAAATTTTGATGCATGCTACCTGGAGTAAGCTGAATTGGTTGAGATGGACAAAGGGAATGGCTACTATGAGGTAATATTTCTGGACATCGCAAAGGCATTTCACAGGATACTATATGGAACTCTGTTACACAAATTGAAGTAAATGGGAATGGATATGAAGCTAGTGATATTGATACAAGGGCAGCTGATAAATACCAAAGAGTAATATATGTAAGAGTGGAATCCAAAAGAAGGCAGGGGACCAGAAACTTGCTGCGATACTTTGTACTTGGCTGTATTTAATTTGTACATTAATGATACCTGAAATGATTTGAAAAGAAAAACTGATTTGTTTTCTGATTATTATTATTATCATTATTATTATTATTATCTCGGGCAACTCCAAGGAGTCGACAGACTCATCGAGGGAGGCTCTAACATCATGTCAGAACAACTATTCGACATTCACACAGTATCTATCATACCTCGCCTTGAACTCATTCACAGTCATAGCACCCACAACAGACTCTGGCAGCTTATTCCACTCATTCACCACTCTCCAAGTAAAAAACCTAGCTCTAACACCCTTACTAACCACATTCTTACCCAGTTTCCATGTATGGCCCCTAGTACTCCCACAACCACTCCTATTCTCAAAAATATCTTCTGAATTAATCTTATAGAAAACTTTCAGTAATTTGAATGCCTCAATCACATCACCCCTTTTCTGCCTATCAACCAATTTTTGCAACCCACAAATCTTCAACCTGTTCTCATAAGGTTCATTCCATACACCTGTTATTATCTTGGTCACTCGTCTCTGGTTCCTCTCCACCTCCTCCCCATCAAGAAGAAACCCTGATGCCCATATCTTGGCACAGTAGTCTAGATGGGGTCTTATCAAGGCTAGATACAGAGGAACAATAACTTGTTTGTCTCTGCTTGTTAAAGTATTTTTCAGCAACCAAGTGATTTGATGAGCTGATTTAGCCACTTTTGCTATGTGCCCCCTAAACTTCAACTCCCTATCCCCCAACGCTCCCAAATCCCTGGCCTCATCAATCTCATGGAGTACGGTTCCACCAATGTGATATCAGAGGGATTCGTAGTCGTTTGGGTGTGTTGAAAGCTCCTGATAAGATAAGTGTTATTTTAAGTTATCGTTGATAAATTTACTTGAATATTACGTAGTTTTGTTTGCCTTGCGTATCTTAGTGCGTCTGTTTGTGTGTTTTTGGTATTTCATTTTATAATTTGATAAAATATGTTAGAAGTAAGTATGGCTCCCGTACGAAGGAAAATGGCGGCCAGTAATGATGGTTCACCATCTTTATTCAAGAACGGTAATATAAGGGAGATGACTCAGTGTACTATCTGCGAAATGTATGCTTTGCGGAGTGCGGTCGGAGTGTGGTTAGATGATAATAAAGGAGTGAATGTGTGTAGAAAATGTAGGGATAATGAGGAATTAAAGAGTATTTCGAGTCGTGAGTGTGATATTTTTGTCAAACTTCAGAATGAAGAAAATAGTGATATGACAAAAAATGGCAAGGTTGTACCAGAGAACCGTGAGGGTGTGAATGTAGAAAGTGTGAATGATAGTATTAATTCAGAGCATATTAATGGTTTTACAGAGAATAAAAAAGATGAGATAGATGCAATGAGTGAGATCGCGTTGTTGAGTGGTGCGATACAAAGGGCAAAACAGCAGCTAGAGCATATGAGCAAAAGTCGACTGAATGAACCAGCCAATAATAAAAAGTATGATAGGAAAAATAAGCGTATGAGTGTGAACATGAACAAAATGAAGAATAGAGTGCTGTATGGAGACTCGTTAGTACGAGGTGTGTTAGTAGAGGATATGACAAAATCGTACCAACCTGGTGCGACCATAAAGGATGTAACTGAGTCTATTAGAGAGCAAAAGGAAAGGGTGAAAGAAATGATTGTTGTGGCAGGTACGAATGATTTGAAAGGAGATAAAATGGAAATGATAGAGGACCTGAATGAATTGTTTGAGGTAGCAAAAGAAAAGAGTGAGAGAGTTAGAATGATTGGTCTTTTGCCATGGTATGACAGTGAGATGTTTAAAAGGAGGGCCATAATTGCAAATGATTTTATGCGTGGGTTATGTATGATGAGTGGTGTGGAATTTGTGGACGTGTGGAGTGAGTTCGATGGGCGAAAGGATCTATATAAGATGGATGGCTTGCATTTGAATGGATACGGTGTAAGGAGACTTGAAATATTGTTGCTGAATGTAGTGGATGTGCAAAATCAGAGAAACTAGATTTATTAAGGGGGGGGAGTAGATATCCAGTCCTTAAGGAGGCAGTTGAATGTATGAATGAGTATAATATGCCTGAGCGAATAAGGACAACAAATCAGAATGGGATAGTTAATATAAGGCATCAAGGTAGGGTCGGGGCTAATGGGGTCTTAAATTCATATACACTAATGCTAGGAGTATTAGGAACAAGAAGGAAGAGTTTTTGGCCATGGTTTTTGGCCAGCTAATGCTAGGAGTATTAGGAACAAAATAAAGAGTTTTTGGCCATGGTTGGCACTTCCGGATCACAGGTTATTGATATTAGTGAATCATGGCTGACTGTAGATGATATAGCTAGTGGGATTGAATGTGATGGGTATAGCGTGTTCAGGAATGACAGGGAGAATAAAATGGGGGGAGGAGTATTGTTGATGATAGCTGATGAGTTGCAGCCAAGGAGAATAGAAGTTGAATTGCAGGATAGAGAAAAGAGCACATTTGAGGCCATTTGGTGTGAGATTGTGGCTAGCAGAACAAAATATACAATTGGGTGCTGCTATAGACCAGGTGATGAAAACAATGGTGGTGACAGTATGCACAAGCAAATAGAAGAAATTAGTGGAAGGAGGGTAATAATTATTATGGGAGATTTCAACTATGGTCGCATTGACTGGAGTGAGGAGAGGACACACGGGAGGAAGGAATTGGATTTTATGCGGTTATTAAGGGATAACTATCTGCGACAGCATGTAATGGAAAATACTAGGGGTCAGAGAGTGCTTGACCTAGTAACTACATCTGAGGATTTGGCTGTAACAAATATGACCACATTGCCACCAATTGGTGAGAGTGATCATAGGGTCTTGACTTGGGAGGTGGCTAAAGCTGTGGAATTTACAATTAAGACAGGGTACATGTGGAATTATCGGGCTGGAAAGTATGACAAGCTTAGGAGTTTGATTGGTTCAGTGCCATGGCATGTACAACTGCAAGGACTAGAAGTTGATAGTTCATGGGAAGCAGTTAAGAAGTGTTTGCATAAAGCAATGGCTGACTGTATACCTAGAGTCCGAATAATAAATCAAGTAGGGGTTAAATGGATGAATAATACCATTAAGCTTGAGCTGCAAAAAAAAGAAACAACTATGGAGGGAATTTAAGGAGAGAGGTGACCGGCAGGCACATGAACGGTATAAAGCGCAGGCAAGAAGGGTAATGAGTGTGATAAGAAAAGCAAAAAAGGATTACGAAAGAACATTGGCCATGCAGGCTAAAGAGAATCCTAAACAGTTTTTTCGATATGTTGCAAGTAAAAGGAAAAATGCATATGGAGGAATGATTTAAAAGAATGCCGATAGTAGGAAGAGAACTGAATCAATTGATATAGTTGAGTTACTGAGTGAGCACTTTGCAAGAATATATCATCCAGGTGGTGACATTGTAGAAACGAATGAACCAGTAGATTATATGGGAATTGTGGTGAATGAAGTGGAGATGAGTAGTCTATTGCATAACCACAATGTCAATACATCTGTGGGATTGGATGGTATACCAGCTCGTGTCGTACGAGAAGCGGCTAATGAATTGTCAGTACCCTTGACCATTTTGTTTAATTTGTGTCTCGGGTCTGGGTTAGTCCTGAGGGGGTGGAAAGAGGGGAAAATAGTTCCACTGCATAAAGGTGGTTCCAAGACTGCTGTTGTAAATTACCGACCGATTAGCAGATCAGGAATCATTGTCACGGTCTTAGAGAAATTAGTCAAGGAAAGAATACGGGATTGGATAGATGAAAATGGGATATTGTATGGGAGACAACATGGTTTTGTGAAGGGTAGATCATGCCTCAGTAATTTGCTCACGTTTTATAACACAGCGATGCCGCTGAACTGGATAAGGGTAATGGGTTTAGAGTGAGTCTACTGGACCTTGCCAAGGCCTTTGACAGAATACCACATGGAAAAATAATCAGTAAACTGGAGCAGATGGGGATGGATATAGGGTTGGTGAGATGGATAGGAGGGTGGTTGATGGAGAGATACCAGAGAGTGGTTTATTCAGGAGTGGAGTCTAAAAGACGGCTTGTGACTAGTGGTGTGCCGCAGGGCTCTGTTCTTGGACTACTGCTTTTCAGTTTGTTCATCAGTGATATAGGAAAGGATCTGAGAGGAAGTGTTCACTTGTTTGCTGATGATGCAAAGTTGGGTAGAGCAATTGTGAGTGCACAGCATGTCAAAATTTTACAGGATGATTTGGATAGTTTGGAGGACTGGGCTAGGGAAAATGGATGTCAATTTAATGTGGCAAAGTGTAAGGTTATGCATTTTGGAGTGAAAAGATTAGAAGCAGTATATCACATTGGTGAAACTGTACTCCAGGAGATTGATGAGGCCAGGGATTTAGGAGTGTTGGTGGATTGGGAATTGAAGTTTAGGGGGCACATTGCAAAAGTGGCTAAATCAGCACATCAAATCACTTGGCTTCTGAAAAATACTTTAACATGCAGAGACAAACAAGTTGTTGTTCCTCTGTATCGAGCCTTGATAAGACCCCATCTGGACTACTGTGCCCAGTTATGGGCACCAGGGTTTCTTTGTGATGGGGAGGAAGTGGAGAGGATCCAGAGATTAGTGACCAAGATGATAGCAGGTCTGTGGAATGAACCTTATGAGAATAGGTTGAAGATTTGTGGGTTGCAGAAATTGGTCGATAGGCGGAAGAGGGGTGACATGATTGAGACATTCAAATTATTGAAAGGTTTCTATAAGATTAATCCAGAAGATATTTTTGAAAATTGGACTGGTGGTGGTGAGAGGACTAGGGGCCATGCATGTAAGCTGGGCAAGAATGTGGTTGACAAGGGTGTCAGAGCTAGGTTTTTTACTTGGAGAGTGGTGAATGAGTGGAATAAGCTGCCAGAGTCTGTTGTGAGTGCTACGACCGTGAATGAGTTCAAGGCAAAGTATGATAGATACTGTGTGAATGTCGAATAGTTGTTCTTGACATGATGTTAGGGTCTCCCTCGATGAGTCTGTTGACTCCTTGGAGTTGCCCGGAATAATAATAATAATAATAATAATAATAATAATAATAATAATACTGCTGCTAATCTTTTCACCCCAAAATGCATAACCTTACACTTTGCCACATTAAATCGACATCCATTTTCCTTAGTCCAGTCCTCCAAACTATCCAAATCATCTTGCAAAATTTTGACATCCTGTGCACTCACTATTGCTCTACCCAACTTTGCATCATCAGCAAACAAGTGAACATTTCCTCTCAGATCCTTTCCTATATTGTTAATGAACAAATTGAAAAGTAGTGGTCCAAGAACAGAACCCTGCGGCACACCAGTAGTCACAAGCCGTCTTTTGAACTCTACTTCTGAATAAACCACTCTCTGATATCTCTCTATCAACCACCCTCCTATCCATCTCACCAACCCTATATCCATCCCCATATGCTGCAGTTTACTGATTAGAATTCTGTGTGGTATCCTGTCAAAGGCCTTAGCAAGATCCAGTAGAATCACTATAAACCCATTACCCTTATCCAGTTCAGCCGTCACTGTGTTATAAAACGTGAGCAAGTTACTGAGGCATGACCTACCCTTCACAAAACCATGTTATCCCCCATACAGTATCCCATTTTCATCTATCCAATCCTGTATATTTCTCTTGACTAATTTCTCCAAGACCTTGACAACGATTCCTGATATGTTAATCGGTCGGTAATTTACAACAGCAGTCTTGGAACCTCCTTAATGCAGTGGAACTATTTCCCCCTCTTTCCACCCTTTCGGGACTAACCCAGACCCAAGACTCAAATTAAACAAAATGGTCAAGGGCACTGACAATTCTTTAGCCGCTTCACGTACGATACGAGCTGGTATACCATCCAATCCCACAGATGTATTGACATTGAGGTTTTGTAATAGACTACTCACCTCCACTTCATTCACCACAATTCCTGTATAATTTATTGGTTCATTCATTCCTGCAATATCACCACTTAATATCACCACTTGGATGATATATTCTTGCAAAGTGCTCACTCAGTAATTCAACTATATCAACTGATTCGGTTACCTCCCTACCATCGGCATTCTTTAAAATCATTCTGCCACATACATTTTTTCTTTTACTTGCAACACATCGAAAAAACTGTTTGGGATTCTCTTTAGCCTGCATGGCTAATGTTCTTTCATAATCCATTTTTGCTTACCACACTCGTTACTCTTCTGGCTTGCGCTTTATACCATTCATGTGCGTGCTGGTCACCTTTCTCCTTAAATTCCCTCCATAGTTGTTTCTTTTTTTGAAGCTCAAGCTTAATAGTGTTATTCATCCAAAATGAATAACATGCAAATTCATCATATTTCAAGACATTCAAATAACATGAATAAAATTATGCAAAATTAAGTACTGTGACAGTTAATCAAGGTGATGTAGAATGCCAGTATGGGAAAAAGATAATGGATGTTGGTTTCATGTGAGAAAAGTGTCAAGGATGAAAAGATTTCAAGCTGTGTTCTACACTGATAATGGAACTTAAGTCCAGGATGAGGCTAAAGATTAGGATATGATGGATGACAGAACTGGTGTTGTAGGGCATACTGCAAAAGTGGGCAAAGTAGTCCATAGGATTAGTTGGGTACTGAAGAAGAAGAAACTGACAGAGGAGACAGGGAAGTTATTTCATATTAATATCACAATAGTTAATATTTCATAAGAAGAAAATAAATGTTAAGAAAATTCTATACTATCAAATATTACTCACATATAGGTTGCTTTAGCTTCTGTAATTCCATATAAGTTATGAACATTATAATGCTCTGAATAATACTGCTTTGCAGTCATGCAGAGTGTTCTAACACAAAGTGGATCTCCATTTCCGGGAAGATATGGCGGTTGTTCTAGAGAGGAATCAGATGGGCATCCATTTACAGTTCCATTATAGAAGTAATTTGATGGCTCATTCATATCCTAATCAAAAGGAAACTGTTAGAAGGAACATTTATATATCATTTCATTAACATTTAAGATTAAAATTAAAATTTTAGGCAAGGTATAATTACCAAGTGTGAAATATAGCACTCCTTTCTTTCAAATAACTTTCAATTCAGATAATTGAGCTTAAAACCAATTGTGTTTTGAAGACAGCATTTTTAAAACATGGCATGTGTGTTTGTGCATGCATGCATTTTCAATTGAAAATATTTTCTATAGCAAGGGAAATATCAAATTAAACCAAGTTTGCAAATATTTCAGAATCTTCCTTAATGAAAGCACATCTCCTTGCAGATATGTATAATGCTATGCATTAAGGAAACAGCCACTACCCAGTCCGATTTCGACCTTTATTGAGGTCTCATCAGTGAGAGCCAGGTGGTGAAACTAAGGCAGAAGCCATGGAGAAGTCATATTTGCCTATACGAATTGCCATTGCCAAAAGGTGTACCACCTTATTATTAAATTACTCTGGATTTAGAGAAAGATGTTGGAAGTTTTTCCCCACTTGGTTAGACTATAATAAATTTAGTTTAATCCTTTACCCAAGTGTAAGCAAACAAAGTTTGCACCTGAAGTAACTTCAGGACTGAGGCAATTCGTAACAAACTCTCATCATTCCTTGTCTTAGTATCTCCCTTAATGCAAAGCACATCTCCTTGTGGATATGTATAATGTTATGCATTAAGGAAACGGCCACTACCCAGACTGGTTTCGACCTTTATTGAAGTCTCATCAGTGGGAGCCAGACCCAGATGGTGATACTAAGGCAGAAGCAATGGAGAAGTCATATTTGCCTATACAAGTTACCAAAAGGTGTACCACCTTATTATTAAATTACTCTGGATTTAGAGAAAAATGTTGAAAGTTTTTTTCCATGAGATCTCAATAAAGGTCTCATGGAAAACCAGTCTAGGTAGTTGCCGTTTCCTTAATGCATAGCATTATACATATCCACAAGGAGATGTGCTTTGCATTAAGTGAGATACTAAGGCAAGGAGTGATGAGACTTGGTCCACCTTTGCTACGAGTTGCCTCAGTCCTGAAGTAACTTCAGGACTGAGGCAACAAGTATAAGCAAACTTTGTTTGCTTATACTTGGGTAAAGGATTAAAGTAAATTTATTATAGTCTAACTAAGTGGAAAAAACTTTCAACATCTTTCTCTAAATTCAGAGTAATTTAATAAGGTGGTAAACCTTTTGGCAACTTGTATTGGCAAATATGACTTCTCCATTGCTTCTGCCTTAGTATCACCACCTGGGTCTGGCTCCCACTGATGAGACCTCAAAAAAGGTTAAAACCGGTCTGGGTAGTGGCCGTTTCCTTAATGCATAGCATTATACATATCCACAAGGAGATGTGCTTTGCATTAAGTGAGACACTGTGACAAAGAGTGATGAGATCTTGGTCCACCTTTGCTACGGGTTGCCTCAGTCTTGAAGTTACTTCAGGTGCAAACTTTGTTTGCTTACACTTGGGTAAAGGATTAAACTAAATTTATTACTGTCCAACCAAGTGGGAAAAAACTTCGAAATAACTTTCTCTAAATCCAGTGAAATTTAATAATAAGGTGGTATTGATGGGCAAAACTTTTTGGCAACTTATATAGGCAAATATGACTTCTCCATTGCTTCTGCCTTAGTATCACCACCTGGGTCTGGCTCCCACTGATGAGACCTCAAGAAAGGTCGAAACTGGTTGGAAGCTTGGGCGATGAATGGCAATGCTGCAGCCCGTGAAGTTTTATCTGAGGATTGGCTGTTGCTGTCACCCAGGGCTTGGTGGTGACAGCAACATTCCAGGTAAGCGGCTCTGCTTGGTGGTGGGGGATCCTGCCACGGTGTAGAGCCAACTCATTATTGGGTGATCCGGGGGATTTTACGAGTTATTGAGAGGTATCCCTGCACTTAAACAAAGGGAAACCGGTTTGGGTAGTGGCCGTTTCCTTAATGCATAGCATTATACATATCTGCAAGAAGATCTGCTTTGCATTAAGTGAGATACTAAGACAAGGAGTTGTGAGAGCTTGGTCCACCTTTGCTACGAGTTGCCTCGGTCCTGAAGTTACCTCAGGTGCAAACTTTGTTTGCTTATACTTGGGTAAAGGATTAAACTAAATTTATTAAAGTTTGCAAATAACATTTCCTATCCTATGGATCTGTACTTAAGTTTTTAAATTTCAACTATCAGTGCACCAAATTTAGGTTTTGACCATCAATTAGTTTATTAAACGATTTAGCCTCTCAGGTTCAGTATGAATCCAAAAATTCATGTGAACTGAACTTCATTATCATCAGAAGTAGTGGCAGCCTTACATAAGCACTGCGACACTGCAGCACCCCAAGGAAAAAATGAAAAATTTAAATTTTGTTTGTGTTTATAAATAATAACAATGCTTACAACATTATATAAATGCAATACAACACGTTAAAGGTTACAGCTTATGTTTTGACATTGATTGAATAGTTAATAATTGGAATTGTTCGATTAATGCTTTAGATTACGAAACAGATGAACTGCGATCTAACGCCGATATTCGTTGGCCCTTGTCATTGCACATTATGTCATTCAGACACTGCCCAAATGGCAGTGTATTTTTAGTATCCTTGCGCACGTTATTTCTGTGAGATATGGGCCGCCACTGATAAGAAGTAAAGAAGGAAAGAAAACATGCATTGGAAAATTGAAGTGCTATTTTCTATGTTATATTTATAAAGGATATGAGGAATCAAAAATATCCATGACAAATTTTTTGTAGCTAAACTAACTTAGGGAAACTAACTGATAGTTACCACCTTAATATTAATTTAAGTGGTAACTAGATATGATATTTAACATTGGGAAATGTTGCCAAATATCACAGAAGGAAGTAGCAAAGTTTTTCACTTATTCATAAAGTAAATAATGCTTGACAAGAAATTGTATTCTTGCTTTTATCCTTTCGTTTGCTGGTGAAGATACTTCATGAGCAAACAAAATATCACAGTCAAATGGCATCCGGGAGGAATAACAGTAGAAGGAATCAGTGATAATGCAATGACGCTTCTCTATACAAATGCCAGAAATATCAGGAATAAAGGGAATGAATTGGTGACATAATAGCTGAAGCCTCATATATCCCTTGTTCACAGAAGTTCTCATATGACTGGCTTAAACAAAGGTCATCACTTCATGGTCACTCTTACCATCCAGAAGAAGATGATTAGGCATTCCATTTACAATCACCTCCTTTGATGATATAATCAAATCTAAGACTCTGAATCCTCGTGTTCCTTCTCTTAGGCTGTTTACATACAGCAAAGATATTTGTCCCTTAAGAACTCAACAAATTCTTTCTCCTTATTCCCTGATGCTATTTCATCATTCCAATCAGTACTGTTGTAATTGAAATCATCCAAAATTATTAGCTTTTGCTAGCTCATTAAGCCAAGTTGTCTATACATTTCTTTGTCCCCTGCTCTCTACATTTCTCAGCCTGTAGCAACACCTAACCAAATATCTCATTTTTTTAACCTCCACTTCACTCAATACTGCTTCAAAACTATGGCCACTTGTCTGGCCATAGTTTTGACCACACATTATGTCCACACAAGGTTGAGATACAAGGGGGAACCCCTTGTGTCTTATCCCTGTGTGGACATAATTCCCCTGCTGACATCAGCAGCACTCCTCCTTCCTTCTTGCCCTTTGTATCCTATCCTTCCATTTCTATTCCTGTCAAGATATCATTCTCATCCAACCGTGTTCACTTATTCCAACTATTTTGGGGAAAATAAACTCAATCAACACAACAATTTAATTTCCTTTCTTTCTGATACTCCTGGAATTCATAAATAAGCATAATTCACTTCTTGGTCTGTAACCAGTTCTACTCATGCTGCCCCTCTTCCATGACTTCTCCACACTTGCTGCTATCTACTCACCCTTACCCTTTGTCCCATATACCTTCCTGGACTGAAGAACCCCCCCCCCCCCCACACACACATATTCCAGGCTGTTTCATCTCTATGCTGACTATTCCCACGTCTCCCTGACCTTCCTGGTCCACCCTGTTTCCCTGTCCAGTTTGCATTCCTTTTGTCATCTCCATTCACATTGGTCTCATCTAGTCTACTCTCTTGCTCATTTGCATCATCTCTGACTTCCACTGATACCTTGTTTGCATCAGCTCTGACTTCCACTGATACACTTGTTTCCTACAGCAGCCTTTCCAGGTGACTCACTCCAAAACCATTCAGATGCAGAACATCACTCTTATAGAGTTCCATTCATCCCTTAAACTTATCTCACACATTCACAAACTGCATTCCTTTCCCTTCCTACATTTATGCTAACTTTTCATTCAAGATCAATTTAATGTTTCTTTCTATTACAGTTTTGTTTAGATTTTGGTATTTCTGATTGTAGCTCATAAACTACTTAGGTGGCAACTACTCAAAAACCAAATATTTCAACCATGTAGTGATCAGATATATCTCTAGCCACTGTCTCAAATCCTACCAGAAGTGTGAAAGTTAAGAGAAAGGCAAGACGTGCAAGAGGATAAAGTTGATCTTTGGAAAAATGGGTGATGGCAGCTAGCTGGATGTTAACATCCAGCTAGCTGCCATCACCCATTTTTCCAAAGATCAACTTTATCCTCTTGCACATCTTGGGTTGTATAAAGTTCCTTGTGCCTGTAACTTAGCTTAGACAGACTGGTATATCTTTTAACATCTACCTTGAAATATATAAAAACCGCATTAATAATCATCTATATGGCAAGTCAGGACTAGCATATCATACTCCTCTAGATAATCCATCACAGGGATTAAAAGAAAACAACCATGCTGCAGAGAAGTCACTATAAGCCTGGGAGACTATTCTTGAGATTAACATTGGCTATGAAATACTTCTCTAACCTCAACAAGTATGACTGCATTGATTTGTCAAAGATCTGGGAGACAATCATTCTAAGACCATTTTTAGCATAGTTTCTCTTAATAAACTTCATATTTATCTGTTTCCCATAGAAAACCCCTTGAATAGTCACTTTTCAGTTACAATATGAATCATTTCTACAACAGCCTACTTGAATTCTGTGTTTTACCATAGTTATAATTTGTGCTCTGAAGATGCTGGTTAGAAATCCAGCAAAATATTAGTAAACTCAGTAAATAAATTATTTATTTTCTTCTGGTGGTATTTATACTGTGAAGCCAATCATGAACAGTATTGTTGAAGTTGTTGTTAAGCTGTTGGAGAGGCTAATTATGATCTACTAGTACAGGACATCATGTCTTTGTTCAAAGTAGGTCTTGCTTTAGCAATTTGCTCACATTTTATAATAGAATGACTGCAGAGTTGGATAAAGGTAACAGATATACTACAATACTTTTGGATTTTGCCAAGAAATTTGATAGAATTTCACATGGAGGTTGTTGTACAAACTCAATGGTATACAAAATAGGCTTGTGATATAATAGGTGATATGGCTGACTCAGAGAGTAATGTATGAAAGCGCCCAGTCTGAGAGAACGAGAGTGAGTAGTGGAGTGCTACATACTCAGACTATTGTTTTTAACTTGTAATTAATGATATTGGAGTTAGACTAGTAATATACAATTGTTTGCTGATGATGTAAGATTAGGAAGGATGATAAGGGAGATTCCAATATAGAATCCTTGCAAGATGATCTGGAAAAAACTGCTTCTATGGTCAAATGATAATGAATATCAAATGAATTTCTAAGCAAGGTTATGCAGTTTGGACTGAAGATATTGCAGGCAGAGTATTAAATTAATGGAAATTTGTTACAAGTGGTCCATGAAGTTAGTGAGCTGGGTTAATGGTGGACTGAAAGTTAAAGTTTAGGTGAATAACTGCAATGTAGAAAAATATATTAACTTCTAGAATAAATTTATTCTGGCATCATACAAAGCTTTGATAACACCACATCTGGATTAGACTACTTTGCTCAGATATGATCACCTACATTCAGAGGTGATATGAAGACATTTGATAAGATTCAGTGAAGGCTACCTGTTCTTCAAAGTTTGAGTAATAGATGGAAGAGTAGAGATATGATAGAAATATGTAAGTTGGAAAGGAGATTTTGTAGTAATATACAAGATTTTACAGGGACATCCCTAGAAACTGAGTAATGATATAGTTTGCCAGTCTGGTTAGACGAGTGATTAGTGTACTCGCTCTCCAACCAACAGGTGACAGGTTCAAATCCTGCCATGGGCATGGATGTTTGTGATCGTCTTTAGATGGGAGATGAATTTCATTACTTGGTGTGATTGAAAAAGTTCTATGTTTGGTCTCTAGAGGGGTTTCCAGACTATGTAAAAATAAATAAATAAAACATTACAAAAATATATATAAATTTGATAAAAAATGGCAAAAAATCTTAGCCTTCCACGATACAAATGTACTATAGGTTTATAATAACCTTTCATGGATGGGCAAACTACGCATAAAAAAAGTTGGAAAGCATGTAAGGTTCTTCTCATAGCATATAGTGAGATGTGGAGTGTGTTACCAGTGGATGTTGTGAGTTCATCAGTGAATATTTTCAAGATATGATAGGATTACCATGGAATTCAGATATTTTTTAGGTAAATCATTCATAAAAGGTTGTAATCTTAAAGCACATTTAGTACTTGGAGTTGGGATAGAATGCAGGATGGTAGCAACATCAGGAAATGAAATTCATCTGCCATCTAAAGACATCCTAATTTTCTTCTAAATTGATCTGTGATTTTTAGGTCTCTAATTTGATCAGCTCTGAATGCAGAACTAGTTTGACTGAAAGATAACACTTGGACAGCGCAAGTGCTATCTTTCAGTCAAACTAGTCCTGCATTCAGAGCGATCAAATTAGAGACCTAAAAATCACAGATCAATAGAAGAAATTGTGGATAAGCAAGTAGTAATGAAATCTATTGCTGTATTATTGGAACACCCAATTTATATCCATTCCTAGAAATTATGATGATTATTGACTTACACTACCCATTGATATATTGTAAGCTCAGTTCTGGTTTTAACTGTATAGGAATTCCAAGAAAAACAAGCAGTAAAGATATTAATCTCTCTTACTGAAGACTGAAGGCAAACCCTTATACAGCAGCAGCTGAAAATATAATAATTAAGAACAGCAGATTTGATCATAAATCCTAATTCATATGAACAACAACTATTCAAAACAAAATATACTTACAATCCAGGCTCCATCATATTGTACCAATTTATGAAAGTCTGCCATTTGTTTAGTCCAGTATGTTGTGCTATTTGGATTTGTAAAATCAGGGAATACAGTATTCTCTGTATTCCATACCTATATGAGAAAAGAAAAATAAAACATCCACTGTTATATATCATGTTAAACAGCTTTAAACTGTGAGGCTCATCCATGATTACCTGTTTAAATCCAGGTAATAATTATCACCATTCTTACTATAAATTAAACAAAAACACATACCATGCTTACATAGCAAACACTTCAAAT
Organism: Typopeltis vanoorti; assembly: GCF_054136105.1. Classification (NCBI taxonomy): domain Eukaryota; kingdom Metazoa; phylum Arthropoda; class Arachnida; order Uropygi; family Thelyphonidae; genus Typopeltis; species Typopeltis vanoorti. Next base: position 19,982,109 of record NC_143565.1, on the reverse strand, counting down.
AACTGAGATGGAAACTTCTAATCAAGTATCATCACAAATGGAAGGAATAATATTTATATACTTTTCTCTAGATTTAGCTTATGTAGCAGGATTTTTCTTAACTCAGAAAGTGAGTTTGTTCTGGCCAAAAGATATATGACTCAGCCCGAGAACATGTAAATGACTGACAAAGTAATAAGTTTAAGAAGAGGTATGTTAGGTAAGGTTATTATTATTATTAACATCAGACCTTGATGTTGTTGTTGTTTTTTTGCCCAAAAATGAATGTAACAAAAATAACCAACACTGAATTTATAGGTTGTAATAGTTATTTAATTAAACCTACTAGTTTTGCTACATATGCTAGCGGCTTTGTCTGGGTTAGGGAGACAAACAAATATACAATAAGCAGTAAATATGAATCATTACATAACTAAAAACTGAATATGTAGGAACCATTATTACACAAAAATAAAAGTAAAAATAGAAACACGTGGAGAGTGGAAGCTGGCACGGGTCAGTCATTGTTCACAGGTGTGCATGATAGTATGCAGAAAATTTAAAGTCTGATGTGTTGAAAGATCTAATAAGTGACTTCCAAATGTCACATAAAATTGTTCCTTGGTTTCTATTGAGAGTGCCTCCTGAGTGGATTACCATTGTAGCCTCTTTGATGGTGCATTGAAGTTGCCTTCTATGTAAGGCATGGAGCTCTTGTCCCATTCAATATTGTGGTGAGTGTGGGAGAAATGCAATGTCAGGCCTGAGCTGTCGTCTCTGTTGTTATTGACATTTTTCCAATATGCTCCTTTTGCCTTATTTCTAAACTTTTAATGTTTGCCCTATGTAAGTAACAAGAACATGGAATATTGTAAACTCCAGGATGATTGAAAAGGTTGTGGTCCTTAGGTGAGCATAACAGAGTTCATACAGTCACAGTGGATTTGAAGATTTTGAATTAGGAGATTTTGAATCTCCTAAAATTTCATGACACAAGAGTGGCGTGAAATTTTAGGAGATTGGTAATTTTTAAAGAAAGTGTATTATAAGGGATGGAAACCGAGGCTCTGTAGTGAATGCCATAGATCTGTTGTGAAAAGGGAGTAGAGAATAGTATTCTTTGTACCATTTTTTTAGAATATCCATTGTTGACCAATAGTTGGAGAAGAGAATGTCATTCTTGTTTTAGTGTTCCTTCATCTCTTATAATAGAGTTTGCTCTCTTTTCAGCATATGTACAATACCTAATTTTTGTAATATATGGTGCAACGAAGAGAAATATAGATAATGACTTGTATGAGTGTGCTTATGATATATGTTAAGAGAGATGCCTCCATCTGCTTTTTTCAAAATTAGAATGTCTAGGAAAGGTAATTTTCCTTCATTTTCAAGTTCTAAAGTGAATTTGATTTTATTGTGGAAGAAGTTAATGGATGAAAGAAAATAGTGTATAACTCAGCCACACTGTGTTTCCATATTATAAATATGTTATCTACATTAACCCATACGTTATATATGTTAACCCACTAAAGCGATGGTTTAGTCCATGAATAAGTCAACAAATGGAGGAGATAGAATGAGAAAATCTACAAACAACTATCTAGCCTTGCAACGGGAAGCCCTCCATCTCCTCCATGTGCTGACTTTTATTCATGGAAAACTTTGAAAAAGATGTCTTTTTATTTCTACAAATCCTAAACCGAATTCAATGCTTACACACTTGAAGTGCTCAGATCTGGTCACTTGGTTTTCAATGTGATGTATAAACATTGAAGGAGGTCCACAGATGAGTGACTAAGACAATATCAGGACTCTGGAATGCTGGCTATGGAAAGAGGTCATAGGAATGTGGATTGCAGTGTCTGGTGAATAAGAGGAAAAGAGGTGATATGATAGAGATATTTAAGTTAGTGAGAGAATTTTATTGGATTAATCCAGATGAAATCATAAAAAGAGGAGAAGGCAAGAGGGGAAAAACTAGAGGTCATCCCCAGAAGCTATGTAAGAGTGTGGTGAAGAGGGGTGAGGAATAGATTTTTTTTACGTGGAAAATTGTTAGTGAATGGAACGCATTACCAGAATGAGTTATTAATGCAAGGAGTGTTAAGGATTTTAAGATTCAGTATGATAAATATGTTATCAGTTGAATGAACCTCCCACAATGAGTCTGCCGACTCCATGGAAGGTGCAATAGTAATAATAATAATAATAATAATAATAAAATCATTGAAATGAGTGAAACATAGTTAAATAAAGATGATATCCTAATGGTAATAGAAATGGAAGGATACAGTGTTTTTTGCGAGGATAGAAAGGACAAGAAGTTCCACTGTTATCTGAAGTCAATCCGAGGTTTACATATTCACTGCCACTCTCCTCGGGCATAGTTTGTTACCGTATGCCAAGCACTTTCACTTTTACAAGGTCAGTACGAGTTATCTCGTAGCTGGCTTATCAGACAGAATTTTGTTTCATAAGCCAACTATGAGTAATCTCATATCATCCCCCCCCACACACACACACCTATGTCTTACATACGCTAACAACTGTGTAACTTGAGTTCAGACGTTCAGCATTCAGTGCAGTAAGGTTAATTGCATCTAGTCTTACAATTATTTAAAATTATCTAAATAAAAACCTTCAATTACGCCATAGCCAGTAAAAGAAAGCTTATTGATGAAGAATTAGAAACTTAAGCTAATATAAGCAATGATGAATGGAATGAATTATTTGGTTCCAATTCCGAAGATGATTATAATCCTACAGACGACTCTAGCAATGACTCAGATGATGATATATTGTATATAAATATATGCATATGTTGAAAAAACTTCAAAAATTGTTTTATTTGCATTAATTAATACACAGTTTGTGCAACAATACCTCTTATAATATACTATATGTTTGCTGAAATTATTTTCCTTCTACCAAGTCCCAGCCGTGCTCTCTGCTTTATTCACAAGCCAAGGGTCCAAATTAACGTGCTTATACTATGGGTTAACCCATGTTTAGCATTGGGGGTTGGTAATCGACATACGAGTATATTTGTAGTTGGCTTGTGAGGCTCATATACCAACTATGAGTATACTCATAGTTGGCAGCAAACGTGTTAAAAGAAATAACAGGGCATGCTGATATAATTTTGGTGGGAAGGATATGTATTTAATATGAGATCTTTTTCAACTTTCCCCAGTTCTCATCTGCAAATGGATTACAATGTATTGCCAGCTCCACTCTGTGGTACAGCTAAAATACTATGAGCTCGATGAAGTTATACATCAGTCTATCTTGCTTTCTCTACTGTGGTAGCCAAAATCAGTAATGTTGGAAGATTCAGAAAGAGAAGTGATTTAATCATATTGTGTGAATTAAAGAAGAAATGACAGACTTTTCCCCAATAGTATAAGACTATTCCTTCACAACCATTCTGTAAATTGTTATAATAATTCAATGCTTAACTTATCAGATGACAAGTTGACTTCAGTTGCTCAAGACATATTCATCAGATACAACAACTCACGGAAGAAACTGATGCAAGACAAAAGCTACAAAAAATGTCTGTTTTAAATACTGCAGTCTATCCTATGAACTTTTCTTGGTTATTGGCAAACCATATCTCAATACCACTACCACGAATACAGACATTTCTGATGAATTAGCAAATGGAGCTTTGGATCAACTAGCAAGCAATGAATTTGAAGAATGCACATCCAACATTAAATGACTTTGGATCAAATTTCCAAATGCTCCCTGGCCAAAAAACAGGGTGCCCAGTATGCTTGATCATGTAACATCACATAATAATAAAATGTCAGCTAAATGGAATCATTTTCTCCTGATTCTAGCTTGTACCATAACCATTCATAAATCTCAAACAGGACACTTTTCAATTTGGTTGTGTATGAATATGAAAAGAACCATAAGCAGTCATTGGATTAAATTGATTTGTCCACAGTAATTGATATAAATGAACCCTTCATCATTTCATCAGTGGCAAAGACCTTTCACCATGGACTGGGAAATGTGCAATTAATGAGGCCTCTCCAAAAGAAGTTTGAAAGGTTAGCGAGAGATCCATTGAGAACCATATAAGACTTGATTTTGTCAAAGTCAGAAGAGAGTTAATAGTTCTTTTCTTAATTCCCAAAGTCTTCAAGCTCACTTCAAAGTTCTCACAAATGCAGTTACTCAGTTACCACATTTGTATTATTTAATACAAATTCCTATCATCCATCGGTAAATAATATTATTTACTGATAAATGATAGGAATGCCTGTAGGCATCAGGCCAGTGAAAGATATTAATGCTGCTGAATGTCATTTGCCTAACAGACAAACTGTTCTTAACATGGTCATATACATTTCTCTCAACTAATCAATTGAGGATATCATAGATTTCATCCAGTTTGTTCTTCTGCCTTATACCAACTGATGGTGCTGCACTCTTGGAGAAAAATTATCATCACTAACAGTGATTCTAAATAGTGACTTCAATGTTAATTTCTATTATCCTAATTTGCAGACCCTTGTCAAGTTTCTAAAAGAGAACTTTGACCTCACTATGAATACCGATCTTCATATAGCAATAACAAGAAGTACTTCTAGAGATGCAGTATTCCAGAAGACAAAAAATGATAATTTGCAATCACAAGTTGATCTCATATTTTAGTTACCACCAATTAATTGTATCTTGTGTTCCTGAAATTGAAAACTAATAAATCACATTAAAAAAAAATATATCTTTGCTTTATTTCACAAAAATTAAATTCTACAGAGATGTTTCATATAGAACATCATTCATGCATGCAGTGGCGCACCCAGAGGGGGGGGGAAAGGGGCCCGGGCACCCCCCCAAAGAAAAGGCAAAAACACTAGAAAATTTTCCAAAAATCTTTTCCTAATTAAAATTCATTTTTTTTATTTATGTTGTGTCGTGTCTTCTATTTCTATACTACTTATGAATTAGCGATCACTGCAGATGCTCAATCATAGGTTGTATGCGATGCATAGTGTGTATCCACAAATCGTCTACTCAATTGCCCCCACCTCAAGGTTAAATCCTGAGCACCCAGCCCCCCCTCCAAGATTAAATCCTGAGTGCGCCACTGCATGCATGTCTGGCACATATGTTTTTTTTTTTTTTTTTAAAGTACTGAACTTTCTCTCTCTCTCTCTCTCTCTCTCTCTCTCTCGGATCTCCTCATGTCTGAGAACTCGTGACCTTCCTAATGATGTTTCACCATTTCTTTCTCTCCTGTGCTTCTCTTATTACTTGTTCTAGTTTAAGTCCACTGATTCTTGATATTTGGTCAATCCACTGTTGGGGGATTTTCCTCTTTTTCTTTTCCCACACGGTTTACCCTGGATGATTACTTTTTCAGACAGTTGCCTTCCCTTCTACATATGTGTCCAAAATATTGCAGTATTCCCTTTTCAATTATGTTTATCAGTCTTGTGTAGACACTCAGTTCTTTTAGATACTTTTGTCTGTTCGCTTTTCTGTCCAAGACACTCTTAACAATCTTCTCCAGCATGAGAGCTTGAATACCTCAATTCTTCTTCTGTCATCTTTTGTCATAGTCCAAGACCCGAAAGCATAGAGAAAGATCGAAAAACCTAAGGTTTATTATTATTATTACTATTACTATTATTACGGGCGACTCCAGGGAGACCTTAGACTCATCAAGGGAGGCCCTAAACATCATGTCCACACAACTATACGACATTCTCACAGTATCTATCATACCTTGCCTTGAACTCACTCACTGTCATAGCACCCACAACAGACTCTGGCAGCTTATTCCACTCATTTACCACTCTAAAAGTAAAGAACCCAGCTCTAACACCCCTGCTAACCACACTCTTGCCCAGCTTCCATAGGTGTACCCTAGTTCTCCCACCACCAATCCTGATCTCAAAAATATCCTCTGAATTAATCCTATAGAAATCCTTCAGCAATTTGAATGTCTCAATCATATCTCCCCTTTTCCGCCTATCAACTAATTTCTGCAACCCACAAATCTTCAACCTGTTCTCATATGGTTCATTCCATAGACCTGCTATCATCTTAGTCACTCACCTCTGGATCCTCTCCACCTCCTCCCCATCAAGAAGGAACCTAGGTGACCAAATCTGGACACAGTAGTCGGGATTAGGTCTTATCAAGGCTCGGTACAGAGGTACAATAACTTGCTTGTCTCTGCTCATCAAGGTATTTTTCAACAACCAAGTGAGTTGATGAGCTGATTTAGCTAATTTTGCAATGTTCCCCTAAACTTCATCTCCCTATACACCAATACTCCCAAGTCCCTGGCCTCATGAATCTCCTGGAGTTTCTACAAGCTTAATTTTCGTTTTTTTGGGGTTTGGAGATGTGCTTGTCTTTCGCTTTCTTAGCTAGTGCTATTCTTCTTCTTATCTCTTTTTTACATCCATTTTTTTTGTTATTATCATTCCAAATTAGTTGAAATGGTCGACAATTTCAATTCCTTCTATATCAATCTCTTCTGCATTGTTTAAAATCATTATTTTGGTTTTATCTTGATTTATTCATAAACCGTGGCTTAGGCTTTCCCATTCTAATTGATTTAGGATGGATTTTAATTCCTGTTCACTTGTTGCTATTATCACTGTGTCATCTGCATATCGTAGGTTAGTGATTGTTCAGCCACCTAATTTTATGCCTCCATTCCACTTTTCTAGAGATCTTTTCATTATAGTTTCGCTGTAAAGGTTGAATAGTAATGGTGAGAGTAGGCATCCTTGTCTTGATCCTTTTTTAAATTGGAATGCAGGGGACAGTGAGTTTTCAATTCTTACTGTTGCTTGATTTCCTTGATATAAGTTCTTCATGAGGGTTATTAGATGGTTTGGTATTTCTGATTCTTGCATGATATCCCATAACATATCCCACCTCATGCAGTCAAAGGCCTTGGAGTAATCTATAAAGCATAGATAAAGGCTTAAGTTGAATTCCCTTGCTTTTTCAATTATTTGTCTGATGTTAGATATATGATCTCTAGTCCCTCGACTTTTTCTGAATCCTGCTTGTTCTTCTGAGATCTGATGGTCTATAAAACTTTGTAATCTCTCCTTAATAATGTGTAGTAAAATCTTGCTACACATCATTAAGGTAGTGAGATAAGGACAATGGTGCAGTAGTTTTCACCATACATACTACAAAAAAGGCAATCACAAGTTGTTGTGATTGCCTTTTTTGTAGATTGGGATAATGGTGGAATTGGTCCAGTCATTTGTCCATCTTCCAGATTTTGATGCACAAATCATGTATCCAGTTGACTGCATTCTCTCCAAGGTTTTTCAACATTTCAGCTCGTATTGAATCAGGACCTGGGGCTTTGTTTATCCTTAATTTTTTGATTGCTTGTTCCACTTCACTCTTGAGGATCCCTGGTTCTGTTTTTTCCATGTTTTCCATAGCTCCTTCGTCTTCTTGTTGAATAGCAGGGCCCTTGTAAAGCTTGGCACAATACTCTTTCCATCTTCTGGCTATATCATTAGTGTCATTTAAGATCTTCCCGTTTTCCTCTGCAATTATATTAAGTTTTGGTTTGAATTGTTTGGTTATACCCTTAACCTTCTTGAATAAATCTGTTCTTTCATTAGAGTTAGAGTGTTTTTGAATTTCTTATGTCTTGGATAAAGCTATTTTTATCTTTTTGACAAGATTTCTTAATAGCTTTATTCAGGTTCAGGTAATTTGGGTTTTGCCAATCTGTTATTTTAATTTACTTCCTTTTTTCAATTAGTTCTAGGGTTTCTTTTGTATCTATGGACTACCATTCTTCTTTTTTATTGGGCTGATTTTGACTGCAGATTTTGCAATGGTTTGTTTTAGGTGTGTCCAATTATGATTCAATGCTTTGTTCCTGAGGTGTGCTTTTTTTGTTTCTTGAGCTCTGATTCAATGACCATTGTAAATTTATTTCCATTTATGAAAAGTCATATCTTTTGTTGCTGTTAATCTTGTTTGCTTTCAGATGGATCTTTAAATTAGAGATTAATAATTGATGATCTCATCCGCAATCTGCACTTGACAATGTTTTGGTGTTATTGATTAGTATCCTCCATCTTCTGTTAATTAAAATGTAGTCAATTTGATTTTTACATTGATTTCCAGGTGCTATCCATGCGTATAGTCTCCTCTTGTGCTGTTTGTACATAGTGTTAGTGATTGGTAATTCTCTTTCAATGCAGAACTCCAATAGTTTTTTGCCTTGTTCGTTTCTAATTCCCAGTCTGTATTTTCCAATGATTCCATATTATTATTATTATTATTAAACAAGACCTCATGGAGTCAAAGACTCATCTAGGAGGTCCTTTTATCTCACACACATCTCATCATACCGGGTCTTAAACACATTCAAACTCCTTGCAGACACCACACTCTCAGGCAAGGCATTCCAATCATTCACAACTCTGCACGAAAAAAACCTGCCTCTCACTCCCCTACTCACACCCTCTTTATACAGTTTCCAGGGATGACCTCTGGTTCTCCCCTGATCTCCCACTATTCTCTGTAGAACTTCTCCACCATTGATCCTATAACAACCCCTTACCAATTTGTAGGTCTCTATCATATCTCCCCTCTTCCTTCTCTCCACTAGACTCTGCGGATTACATCTTTTCAATCTTTCCTCATACTCGACATTCCAGAGGTCAGAAACTACCTTAGTCAGTCGCCTTTGGACCCTTTCCAACATCTCTTCATCCTTCTGAAAACCAGGTGACCAAATCTGGGCACAATAGTCCATGTGTGGCCTAATCAAAGCCTTATACAATGGAACAAGAATCTCCCTACTTCTACACATCAGTGTCCTCCTCATCATTCCCAGAAGTCTTTGTGTTGTCTTCACAATTTTGGCGATGTGTCCCCTAAATTTTAGATCCTTATCCACTATCACTCCCAGATCTCTTATTTCCTCTACTTCCAACAATATATTCTCACCAAGCATAAATTCTGCATCCCATCTTTGTTTTCCAAATTTTAAAACCTTACATTTTGCAACATTGAACTCACATCCACATTTCTGTGCCCAATCACTCAATTTATTCAAGTCTTCTTGCAAGGCCACAACATCTTCACTACTCTTTATGGTTCGTCCCAACTTTGCATCATCTGCAAACAACTGAATATCTCCATCCAAATCTTCGCCAATATCATTAATATACAAGTTAAATAGTAATGGCCCTAAAACAGATCCCTGAGGCACTCCACTAGTGACTTTCCTTTTCCTGGATATTGCACCCCCACACACAACTTGTTGATACCTATCAGATAGCCAGTCTCCAATCCAATGCACTAATCTAATATCCAACCCCATCTGCTCTAATTTGACTGTCAACTTATCATGAGGTACTCTATCAAAAGCTTTTGCGAAATCCAAGTATATTACTGTGTATCCTTCTCCTCTGTCCAAGGAAGCAGTCACTTTATTGTAATAAGTAAGTAGATTACTAAAACACGACCTCCCTTTAGCAAATCCATGCTGTCCATCAAAGATTATACCATTGTTGTCAACCCAACTCTGGATCATAGTTCTCACAAGCTTCTCCAACAACTTAACCACAACACCTGACACACAGATAGGCCTATAGTTTGATGCTTGAGTTCGATCACCTCCTTTATGAAGTGGCACAATCTTGCCCTCCTTCCACTCTTTAGGGACTTGACCAAGTGCAAGACTCGTATTAAAAAAATATGTCAAGGCAGGTGTCAACTCTCTGGCACATTCCTTCAGAATACGCGGTGATATATTATCAAGTCCCACAGCCTTATTTACATCTAGTTTACTCAACTCCCCAAACACCTCTTGCTCACTTACAGTCAGTCTCTCCTCCCCATCATCAACTGCTCTTAATCTCTCCATGAAGTCATATTCACAAGATTGAAAGATCTTTATGAACTGCTCATTAAGTATCTCCACCACACATTCTGCAACAGCTGTCTTTATACCATTTCCTCCAATGAATGTCATCCTTCCATAATCATTCTTTCTTTTGCTGGCTACATATCGAAAGAACTCCCTAGGATTCTTTTTAGCTTCATTAGCTAACTGCTGTTCATACCTCTCTTTAGCTACTCTCACCAACCAAGTCACTCTCCTTGCCTGGTCTTTGTAGAACTCATGAAATTGGTTACTTCCACTTCTCTTATGCTGCCTCCACAATGCCCTTTTTCTCTGTATTGCATGTTTAATCTCTTTATTCATCCATTTCACACCTACCTTATTTAACCTTCTCACCCGTGGTATACATTTAGACATTGCATCCACTAAATATTTTTTGAAAATCCCCCAAACTGCATTGATCTCTTTTCCAGCTAACTCCTCATTCCATGCTACACCTGCAAGCTGTCTCCTGAGCTCTTCATAATCACCCCCCTTGTAGTAGTTCCACATATACCCTTTTTTCACAGGGGTCCTTGCAGTGCTGGCAACCACCCAAGTAATCACCTCATGGTCACGTTCACCAATTGGTGGATGATTTGATACCTCATTGATAATTACATCCTCCGATGAGATGACCAAATCCAAGACCCTTAATCCTCTTGTGCCCTCTGTTACATACTGTCTGAGATAGTTATCCCTCAAAAACTCAAGAAACTCATTTTCTTTACTTCCAGTTGCTATCTCTTCATTCCAGTCTATATTGCCATAATTAAAATCACCCATAATGATCACCCTTTTCTTATTTGCTTGGCTTATTTGGCTATACATTTCACTATCACCACCATCCACATTACCAGGTCTATAACAACATCCCACCAAGTATTTGATTCTATTCACCTCTATCTCACACCATACTGCCTCAAAACCACTGGCCCCATTTCCCTCTTGCATCTCTACCTTGTATGGACATAACTCTTTCTCTATCATCAATAGCACTCCCCCTCCCTTTTTACCCCTTCTATCCTCACGAAACACATCATACCTTTCCATCTCTATTCCTGTCAGGATGTCATCCTCATCTAACCATGTCTCACTTATTCCGACAATCTCTGGGTGCACAGATGCAGTTAGTGCAACCATTTCATCCACCTTGTTTCTTATACTTCTAGCATTGGTATACAAACACAACAACTCATTTCTGGATCTACAGCTAGTTCCACTGATACCACTCACTCGATGTGATCTCTCCATGCTGGACTGGGGCCATTTCCCTTTCTGCTTCTTCATTTTAGAACCCTTTGCAATTCCATCTGTTTCCTTTTGATCCCTGATCATCCCATTACTTTCCTGCCTACACATGCTCTCACCTCCTCTTGGAGCATCCACCTTTCTCACGCTGTGTATCCCTGTCCACCCTGAGCCTCCCTGTTTCCCTGCTCCTCTTGCACACCCATTCTCTCATTTTCTATACTCATACCACTCACTTCCACATTCATTTCCACTCCTTCAATCTCTCCTGTCTTACTCTCCTGCTCTTCCACATCACTCCCCTCTCGATCTGATTCATTCTCTCTATTCACTTCTCCACTTTCCAGCAGCAGTCTCTCCAAGCGACTCACACCATAACCACTCAAATGCAGTCCATCGCTCCCATACAGCTCACTTCGTCCCTCAAACTCATTCCACACATTAACAAACTGTACTCCCATCTCCTCACACATTTCAGCCAGAATATCATTCATAATCCTTGCTCTCCGCCTCATTTCACCACAATCATACCTAGGCAACACACTGACCACCCTTCCTGTCACACTATTCTCCTTTATCTTTCCAAGCAGTCTCCTGACATTCATTTTGACATGCTCTTTGTTCTCTCTCAAATCATTCATACCAATTAATACAATTAACTCTTTTGCTCGTTCCCGCCTCATATTCAATGCCTCGATCACTCTACTCATTTTACCGCCTGGAAAATATATAAGTGATCATCATGTCCATTGAATCCCACCTTAGCATTGAAGTCTCCTAGAACTATTCAAATGTCCTTTCTTGATATTGTATCCATAGTTCCATTTAGGTCTTTGTAGAATTCCTCACTTACTTCATCTTCTGCATTTGATGTGTGTACATAAACTTGTATCAGCATTGTTGGAATTGGGTTGGTGTTTAATCTTACTGTTATGATTCTGTCACTGAGTGGGTTGTATCCTTTTACTGCTTTACTTATGTTTTTATTAACAATGATGCCAACTCCCTTTTCACTGTCATGGTCTGGACCAGAGAAAAACACCTTGTTTCCCTTATGTTTTGTAAAATGACCACATTCTTTCCAGTGAGTTTCAGCCAACCCTAAGATCAGTATCTTGTTGTCTTTCATTTCATTCTGTATTATGTCTAGTTTTCTGGGTTGCAGGAGTCCTCTGATGTTCCATGTTCCTATCTTGAAGGTCTTTCTGAGAGTTACTTTATAATGATTTTTTGATAACAAAGTCAAATTTGGTCTTTATTGCACATTCCTTTCCCCTCCATGCTTAGAAGTACCACCTTGGTGTGCCAGGCTGGCTGTTGCCCCTTTGTTATAAGTCTGCATCATCATGAAGGTTATCATGGGATAACAGTAGAGTGGTTTCCTGTTGCCTTCTCTACTGGAGTATCCTGGTCAGAGAGAGAGAGATGAACAGTTCGTCATAGCCCCCAAGGTTATCATGTTGGAGCCAAGTCAGTCCTTTGGATCTCCACTTCTTATAGCATGTATACTCTTGTAGTATACATGCTATACTAAAACAGTATATATGCTATACTAAAACAGTATATATGCTATAACCCAAAACAGTATGAGTGAAGAATCAACAGATGATGTACATATGAACAGTGGTGGCTCGTAGCTTGAAACTGTGGGGGCGCTGCAACTTTCAAAATATACATACACATGTTTATTAAAGAAAACTGTTTTTAAAACTAAACAAGTACTAAAAAACAACACCCGACAAGTTTCGTTAGTCATCAGACTAACATCTTCAGGGGTAAAGAGAACTAAAAGTTTAAAGCACAAACTTCCAGAAATTATGAAAAATTGTTCATTTGTTGGTATTGTGAACATCTAAACAGTTCAAACAAATGAACTAATTTTCATAATTTCTAGTAGTTTGTGCTTTAAACTTTTAGTTCTATTTACCCCCTGAAGATGTTAGTCTGATGACTAACAAAACTTGTCGGGTGTTGTTTTTTAGTACTTGTTTAGTTTTAAAAATAGTTTTCTTTAATAAACGTGATCACAAAACCGGAATAATTATATTGAACTTCTTAACCACAGAAACCTCCACAAGAAAAACAGTGTATACCTGTTTGGATAAAATATCAAAATTATGGTAAAAATTAAAAAAAAATTAAACATGAAAAAATATTGTTTATTATCGATAAAATTATACAGTTTGGTATAATTCAAAATTATGTAAAAATAAAATATATTCTTCTTGTTTTGTTTCATGAAAAAATATTATTTATTATTGATTATTATGGATATTAAAATAAAATCCATTATCACAACCTCAATAATGTTCTAAAATAAAAACTTTAACAAATGTTATGTCTTTAATTGTAATGTCCAAATATTTAAAGAGACGGAGTAAACATGATAAGCACTACGAACACTCTACTACTGGCACAAACTGCATATAAACAACAGTGGAACTGCGCAACGGACAGTGCCACATTACGCTAATAGCTTGCATCTCACTATGACGTGCATATGCTTGTGCACATAGCAATATGGCACTGTGTGCTTACCACAGTGTCATATTGCAATGTGCAATATGAGGAGGGCTAAATATTGCATATAGCAATATGACTCATATTGCTATGTGCCTCCTTATATTATTATTATTATTATTATCTCGGGGTCCGCACGGTTAGCCTAGTGGCTATGCGCTTCGCAACCATATGCCTGGGGAAGGAGTGTCCTAGGTTCGATTCCCGTCTGTGACGTGAGGAGCTGAAGGATCTTCCTCAGCCATAGCCAAGTTAGCCAGTCTTGGGCGTGGATAGCAGGGATTTTTCCCCAGTCTATTCTGGGGTTTTTCATCCCGGAAAGCAGGCAAACTGGCCTTGAGAACTCAACACTACAGGCCATAGGATACACCGGGGCATAAGGCTGACCACCTTATCCTGTAAACGGAGTGAGGTCCGATGATCAATGGACCCTCGACACCCCAAGGTAAAAGAGGGTATAAGGAAGATGAGATATATATATATATATGAAAAAAACAAACATTAAAATTCATTAGGATCATTATTATCTCAGGCAACTCCAAGGAGTCGACAGACTCATCGAGGGAGGTCCTAACATCATGTCAAGAGCAACTATTCGACATTCACACAGTATCTATCCTACATCACCTTGAACTCATTCATGGTCATAGCACCCACAACAGACTCTGGCAGCTTATTCCACTGATTCATCACTCTCTAAGTAAAAAACCTAGTTCTAACACCCCTGCTAACCACACTCTTGCCCAGCTTTCATGTATGGCCCCTAGTCCTCCCACCACCAATCCTATTCTCAAAAATATCTTCTGGATTAATTCTATAGAAATCCTTCAGTAATTTGAATGTCTCAATCATATCACCCCTTTTCCACCTATCAACAAATTTTTACAACCCACAAATCTTCAACCTGTTCGCATAAAGTTCATTCCACAGACCTGCTATCATCTTGGTCACTCGTCTCTGGATTGTCTCCACCACCTCCCCATCAAGAAGAAACCCTGGCGCCCATATCTGGGCACAGCAGTCTAGATGGGGTCTAGACTAGTCAAGGCTCGATATAGAGGAACAATAACTTGTTTGTCTCTGCTTGTTAAAGTATTTTTCAGCAACCAAGTGATTTGATGAGTTGTTTTGGCCACTTTTGCAATGTGTCCCCTAAACTTCAACTCCCTATCCACCAACACTCCCAAATCCCTGGCCTCATCAATCTCCTGGAGTATGGTTCCACCAATACCGATATACTGCGTCTAATTTTTTCACTCCAAAATGAATAACCTTACACTTTGCCACATTAAATTGACATCCATTTTCCCTAGCCCAGTCCTCCAAACTATCCAAATCATCCTGCAAAATTTTGACATCCTGTGCACTTGCAATTGCTCTACCCAACTTTGCATCATCAGCAAACAAGTGAACACTCCCTCTCAGATCCTTTCCTATATCGCTAATGAACAAATTGAAAAGTAGTGGTCCAAGAACAGAACCCTGCGGCACACCACTAGTCACAAGCCGTCTTTTGGACTCCACTCCTGAATAAACTACTCCCTGGTATCTCTCCATCAACCACCCTCCTATCCATCTCACCAACCCTATATCCATCCCCAACTGCTCCAGTTTACTGATTAGAGTAACACGTGGTATCCTGTCAAAGGCCTTAGCAAGGTCCAGTAGAATCACTATAAACCCATTACCCTTATCCAGTTCAGCCGTCACTGTGTTATAAAACGTGAGCAAGTTACTGAGGCATGATTTACCCTTCACAAAACCATGTTGTCCCCCATACAGTATCCCATTTTCATCTATCCAGTCTTGTATTCTTCTCTTGACTAATTTCTCCAAGACCTTGACAACGATTCCTGATATGCTAATTGGTAGGTAATTTACAACAGCAGTCTTGGAACCTCCTTTTTGCAGCGGAACTATTTTCCCCTCTCTCCCAGCTAAAGAATTGTCAAGGGTACTGACAATTCTTTAGCTGCTTCATGTACGACATGAGCTGGTATACCATCCAATCCCACAGATGTATTGACATTGAGGTTTTGCAATAGACTACTCACCTCCACTTCATTCACCACAATTCCCATATAATCTATTGGTTCATTCATTTCTGTAATGTCACCACCTGGAAGATATATTCTTTATTCTTGCAAATTGCTCGCTCAGTAATTCAACTATATCAGCTGATTCGGTTACCTCCCCACCATCGGCATTCTTTAAAATCATTCTGCCATATACATTTTTTCTTTTACTTGCAACATATCGAAAAAACTGTTTAGGATTCTCTTTAGCCTGCATGGCCAATGTTTCTTTCATAATCCTTTTTTGCTTTTCTTACCACACTCGTTATCCTTCTGGCCTGCACTTTATACCGTTCATGTGCCTGAAGGTCACCTTTCTCCTTAAATTCTCTCCATAGTTGTTTCTTTTTTTGCAGCTCAAGCTTAATGGTGTTATTCATCCTTTTAACCCCTACTTGATTTATTAATCGGACTCTGGGTACACAGTCAGCCATCGCTTCATGCAGACACTTCTTTACCGCCTCCCATGCACTATCAACTTCTAGCCCTTGCAGTTGTACATGCCATGGCACTGAACCAATCAATCTCCTAAGCTTGTCATACTATTGCCTCTTCATATTGAGATGCCTCCTCATATTGCACATATTGCTATGTGCAATATGAGGAGGCATCTTGTAGCACTTAGGAGGGCGAAAGATGCTAGTCTTTTGCCCTTCTAAGTGTTACAAGATGGATTTTTATTATGTTTTTATACAAAATAAGAGAACTGTATAGGATTTTTGATGATAAAATTAAATATTACAAGTAAATATAAATAAATTAATAAATATATTTATATATTGAGAAAAATTGGGTGTGCTACAGTTCCGCAGTGCCTATGCACAAGCCGTCCCTGCATATGAATATAAAAATAGCAGTTATAAAACACAAATAAAATAAAAGTATACTATGAAGTTGGGATGCTGCTGGGTTGTCATGTGTACTGCAGGTTTTTTAGTTCTTTGACATTTACTGTGCATAACCTTTTAAAGTGTTTATTTCACAAATTAATACTTGATGATAAACAGAAAATATGGATAAAAATATTAATGACTTACTTTACCAATAAACAATTGTCCTGTACTATTTTTAACAAAAATATTCATGGCAATACCATCATCATAAGGAGAATAAGTACCAGCTGGTTCTCCATTACTAATTCCAGGATCCTGAAAATAAACACAACCATATTTTCACATTTGTGACTACACATGTTAATTGTAATTCTTTACATAATGTGCAGATGTTTGCCTAAGTCATTAACATGTAATTTCAGATTTTTCAGAAAAAGTGCCATAATTGAATAATTTCTTCATGTATAATAAGCTGATTAACATGAAAGAGATAGATTTGTGGTGAAAGCCAGTGTGCAGGGCCGTGCCAACCCGAGGGTGCCAAGGGTGCACCGCACCCTGGCGGCAGCATTGATAGGGCGACAAGAAACAAATATCAAATATTTATTTTATGTAGCTAATATCTAATTTGGGTTATAATGCAGTATAATCATTGATAGTAATAATATTCATTCCTAAAATGTTAAAAATAACTATATGAAACTATGTATTCTGTGTTGAATTTTTTCTTGACAATTATTCATAAGACTATTACACTTTTTTATAAAATCTTTATCAAGTAGCTTTATTTTTATCCTCCTACATGTTTCGCCAATCTGTTTCTATTGGCATCCTCAGGGAATACAAATCAATAAGCACAAAATGAAGGTTACAGACTAGGTTATAACCGATGGTTCTAAATCATACAAAAAATTGGTATTGTGCGTGACAATGTGCGTGTCTCGTTAACGTGATTTATTCGTCCTATATTCTAGACGAATAAATCACGTTAACGAGACACGCACATTGTCACGCACAATACCAATTTTTTGTATGATTTAGAACCATCGGTTATAACCTAGTCTGTAACCTTCATTTTGTGCTTATTGATTTGTATTCCCTGAGGATGCCAATAGAAACAGATTGGCGAAACATGTAGGAGGATAAAAATAAAGCTACTTGATAAAGATTTTATAAAAAAGTGTAATAGTCTTATGTATTCTGTGTTTTTAATAAATAAGACATGTAACTTTTGGTTTGCATAAATTGTTATTTTATTTATTGTCATAAATGCTACATGCAATTTCTTTTAGTTATTTTTTTAAGGGGTGGCTGATAAAAGTTTGCACCCGGGTGGCAAATACCCTTGGTGCGTTCCTGCCAATGTGGACCTCTTCAATGAATTATGTGACATGAACATATGGCATTAATTACTTTATGCATGGAAGCGACAATTAGATTTGATCAGTTCAGTTTTACATGCATTAGTTTAATATGGTTTAGTGTTTTTATTTGTTTACTTTATGGCAATCATCTTAAAAACATTGATCCTATCTTCAAATTTGCAAAGAAATTATATCCTTGTTTAATCCATTATCTAAGTGCACGTAAAATGACTAGGTGACTTGTATATAGAAGCTGATGACTTCACATCAATTGCATTAGTATCCCATAATGTAAAGCATACATGGATATGAATAATATTATACCTTTTCCATGATGCATAATATTATTCATATCCATGTATGCTTTACATTATGGGATACTAATGCAATTGATGTGAAGTCATCAGCCTCTATATACAAGTCACCTAGTCATTTTACGTGCACTTAGATAATGGATTAAACAAGGATATAATTTCTTTGCAAATTTGAAGATAGGATCAATGTTTTTAAGATGATTGCCATAAAGTAAACATATAAAAACACTAAACCATATTAAACTATATCAAAAACTATGTCAATAGTCAAACCAGTTTCAACTTATTGAGTCCCCATTGGTGCAAGCCAGAAATCTAGGTTGAATTAATGCAGAAATCACATATCTATACAAGCAGTTAAAAGGAGGGGTTTCTGAAAGAGAAGTAAGGTAGCACATTTTTTTTCTTGAGGATAGTTAATAATAGGAAGTTGAAATTATACACCAAGAAATAAGTGAATATGCACTAAAGTCTATCAATTCATCAATACCAGTACTGAAGAAGTCTGTGCTCACACCCAGTAACCAACATTGCACTGCCTGCTGAACTTCCTCATCCATAGTGAAACATCTTGTTAAAAGGCTTTTCTTGAGTGGAGTGAAAAATGGAAGTCTGATGGTGCTAAGTCTGGGCTATAGGGGAGATGTGGCAGAGTTTCTCAACGATTATAGTGCAACCACTCACTAGTGGTATGCACAGTGTGTGTGGAGTAGCATTGTTATGCACTGAAATCATGCCACTTGTCAGGAGTCCTGGTCATAAATAAAACTCAGCATTGATTGTTCCTCCCGTTGGCAAAAAGCCCACCAACAGAATGCCTTGGCAATCCCAGAACACTGTGGCCATGACTTTCCACACAGTGGGAACAGTTTTGAATTTTTTTGTGCACAGGAGACTATGGATGTTTCCAGGATAGGGAGTCTTGTTTGCTCTCTGGGGTAAAGCGATGAACCCACATTTTGTCTCCACATCTGATCAATGCTTATACAGAGGCACCACCACCACCACCACCACCTCCTTATCCATATATTTTTGTGTCTTCATTAAATACACTATCAATAAAAGATACACTTCTAGAAGGAAGCAATATGTTTATATGAAAGAATATATTAGCTCTAAGATACTCTTTTGGAAAGTTTTAAAAGTGAATAAAAATAGATACTCAATCAGGCGTCACTTAATTTCAGACAAAAGATTTTTAACCGAAATGTTTTTAGTTAAAAATAATTTTAAAATTATAATTAGGTGACAAAATAAAATAAAAAATAATATTATTTAAATTAAGGGGATATTAAATCCCACATATTTAAGTAAAATATAATAATAATAAAATAAAACAGCCTGGTGAGTCAGCACGTGAGTAAGTTGCCAGTTCAGTATAATAAACTTAGTTTAATCCTTTATCCAAGTGTGAGCAAACAAAGTTTGCACCTGAAAGTATCTTCAGGACTGGGGTAAGGTGGTACAACACCAGGACACTCCTTGCAAGAGTGGATCAAGCTACCAACACTCCTATCTCAGTATCTCCCATAATGCAAAACACATCTCCTTGCGGATATGTCCAATGTTATGCAATAAGAGAAGGGCCACAACCCAGACTAGTTTCGACCTTTACTGAGGTCTCTTCAGTGGGAACCAGGCCCAAGTGGAGATACCAGGCAGAAGCATTAGCAGGTCATCTCTACCTATAGGAGTTGCCAAATTTCAACATTTTGCCAGTTCAGTGTTGTAAAGTATAAGGTTTTAAAATTTGGGAATCAAAGATACAATTCAGAGAATAAACTTAGTGGGGAGATACCAGGGTTTCTTCTTGATGGGGAAGAGGTGGAGAGGATCCAGAGACGAGTGACCAAGATGATAGCAGGTCTATGGAATGAACCCTATGAGAACAGGTTGAAGATTTGTGGGTTGCAAAAATTGGTTGATAAGCAGAAAAGGGATGATATGATTGAGACATTCAAATTACTGAAGGGTTTCTATAAGATTAATTCAGAAGATATTTTTGAGAATAGGACTGGCGGTGGGAGGACTAGGGGCCATACATGGAAGCTGGGAAAGAATGTGGTTAGCAAGGGTGTTAGAGCTAGGTTTTTTACTTGGAGAGTGGTGAATGAGTGGAATAAGCTGCCAGAGTCTGTTGTGGGTGCTATGACTGTGAATGAGTTGAAGGCGAGATATGATAGATACTGTGCGAATGTCGGATAGTTGTTCTTGACATGATGTTAGGGCCTCCCTCGATGAGTCTGTCGACTCCTTGGAGTTGCTCGAAATAATAATAATAAGAATAATAATAATAATATCTTAGAGGAAATAATGGATCTGGAGGTGATAGTGAATAAGGACCTAAAATTTAGGGGACACACTAAAATTGTGAGTACAGTACAATGGAATATGACAATGATGCAGAGGACACTGACAGACAGAAGTTAGGAGATTATGATTCTACTATATAAAGCCTTCATATGATTACTGTACACAGATTTGCACTTTATTTTCAAAATGATAAGATATTAGAAAATGTCCATGACAATTTAGTAAATTGGTTGTGTTTAGTCTCTGAAATGTTGCATATGCATATGAAGAAAGACTGAGGACATGTAATTTGCAGGTGAGGATATCTTAGAAGAGCTAGAGGAGATAAAGGATCTGGAGGTGAGAGTGGATAAGAACCTAAATTTTTGGATTTGGTAAAGGATATTATTGCCAGATTAATATAACAGGTTTTTTTTCCTCAGAATAGGCTGACAGGAAGAAAACAAAGGGCTATTACTAGTAGCTGTAGGCAAGAGATATTAATGGGGAGAGGGAATAGGTTATTTTACATCAAGAGAGGTCGATGATTGGGATACATTGCTTAGGTGTGTGTGTGGGTGGGTGTGTGGTGAGCAAAGTCATTTAAGGCATAATATGATAAGCTGTATGTGAACAGCAGGATCTCCTATGATGAGCCTTTTGACTCCATAGAAATCTGGTAATGATAATAATATATTATTATTATTATTATTATTATTATTATTATTATTATTAAACAAGACCTCATGGAGTCAAAGACTCATCTAGGAGGTCCTTTTATCTCACACACATCTCATCATACCGGGTCTTAAACACATTCAAACTCCTTGCAGACACCACACTCTCAGGCAAGGCATTCCAATCATTCACAACTCTGCACGAAAAAAACCTGCCTCTCACTCCCCTACTCACACCCTCTTTATACAGTTTCCAGGGATGACCTCTGGTTCTCCCCTGATCTCCCACTATTCGCTGTAGAACTTCTCCACCACTGATCCTATAACAACCCCTTACCAACTTGTAGGTCTCTATCATATCTCCCCTCTTCCTTCTCTCCACTAGACTCTGCAAATTACATCTTTTCAATCTTTCCTCATACTCGACATTCCAGAGGTCAGAAACTAGCTTAGTCAGTCGCCTTTGGACCCTTTTCAACATCTCTTCATCCTTCTGAAAACCAGGTGACCAAATCTGGGCACAATAGTCCATGTGTGGCCTAATCAAAGCCTTATACAATGGAACAAGAATCTCCCTACTTCTACACGTCAGTGTCCTCCTCATCATTCCCAGAAGTCTTTGTGTTGTCTTCACAATTTTGGCGATGTGTCCCCTAAATTTTAGATCCTTATCCACTATCACTCCCAGATCTCTTATTTCCTCTACTTCCAACAATATATTCTCACCAAGCATAAATTCTGCATCCCATCTTTGTTTTCCAAATTTTAAAACCTTACATTTTGCAACATTGAACTCACATCCACATTTCTGAGCCCAATCACTCAATTTATTCAAGTCTTCTTGCAAGGCCACAACATCTTCACTACTCTTTATGGTTCGTCCCAACTTTGCATCATCTGCAAACAACTGAATATCTCCATCCAAATCTTCGCCAATATCATTAATATACAAGTTAAATAGTAATGGCCCTAAAACAGATCCCTGAGGCACTCCACTAGTGACTTTCCTTTTCCTGGATATTGCACCCCCATACACAAACTTGTTGATACCTATCAGATAGCCAGTCTCCAATCCAATGCACTAATCTAATATCCAACCCCATCTGCTCTAGTTTGACTGTCAACTTATCATGAGGTACTCTATCAAAAGCTTTTGCGAAATCCAAGTATATTACTGTGTATCCTTCTCCTCTGTCCAAGGAAGCAGTCACTTTATTGTAATAAGTAAGTAGATTACTAAAACACGACCTTCCTTTAGCAAATCCATGCTGTCCATCAAAGATTATACCATTGTTGTCAACCCAACTCTGGATCCTAGTTCTCACAAGCTTCTCCAACAACTTAACCACAACACCTGACACACAGATAGGCCTATAGTTTGATGCTTGAGTTCGATCACCTCCTTTATGAAGTGGCACAATCTTGCCCTCCTTCCACTCTTTAGGGACTTGACCAAGTGCAAGACTCGTATTAAAAAAATATGTCAAGGCAGGTGTCAACTCTCTGGCACATTCCTTCAGAATACGCGGTGATATATTATCAAGTCCCACAGCCTTATTTACATCTAGTTTACTCAACTCCCCAAACACCTCTTGCTCACTTACAGTCAGTCTCTCCTCCCCATCATCAACTGCTCTTAATCTCTCCATGAAATCACATTCACAAGATTGAAAGATCTTTATGAACTGCTCATTAAGTATCTCCACCACACATTCTGCAACAGCTGTCTTTATACCATTTCCTCCAATCAATGTCATCCTTCCATAATCATTCTTTCTTTTGCTGGCTACATATCGAAAGAACTCCCTAGGATTCTTTTTAGCTTCATCAGCTAACTGCTGTTCATACCTCTCTTTAGCTACTCTCACCAACCAAGTCACTCTCCTTGCCTGGTCTTTGTAGAACTCATGAAATTGGTTACTTCCACTTCTCTTATGCTGCCTCCACAATGCCCTTTTCTCTGTATTGCATGCTTAATCTCTTTATTCATCCATCTCACACCTAACTTATTTAACCTTCTCACCCGTGGTATACGTTTAGACATTGCATCCACTAAATATTTTTTGAAAATCCCCCAAGCTGCATTGATTTCTTTTCCAGCTAACTCCTCATTCCATGCTACACCTGCAAGCTGTCTCCTGAGCTCTTCATAATCACCTCTCTTGTAGTTCCACATATACCCTTTTTTCACAGGGGTCCTTGCACAGCTGGCAACCACCCAAGTAATCACCTCATGGTCACTTTCACCAATTGGTGGATGATTTGATACCTCATTGATAATTACATCCTCCGATGAGATGACCAAATCCAAGACCCTTAATCCTCTTGTGCCCTCTGTTACATACTGTCTGAGGTAGTTATCCCTCAAAAACTCAAGAAACTCATTTTCTTTACTTCCAGTTTCTATCTCATCATTCCAGTTGCCATAATTAAAATCACCCATAATGATCACCCTTTTCTTATTTGCTTGGCTTATTTGACTATACATTTCACTATCACCACCATCCACATTACCAGGTCTATAACAACATCCCACCAAGTATTTGATTCTATTCACCTCTATCTCACACCATACTGCCTCAAAACCACTGGCCCCATTTCCCTCTTGCATCTCTACATTGTATGGACATAACTCTTTCTCTATCATCAATAGCACTCCCCCTCCCTTTTTACCCCTTCTATCCTCACGAAACACATCATACCTTTCCATCTCTATTCCTGTCAGGATGTCATCCTCATCTAACCATGTCTCACTTATTCCGACAATCTCTGGGTGCACAGACGCAATTAGTGCAATCATTTCATCCGCCTTGTTTCTTATACTTCTAGCATTGGTATACAAACACAACAACTCATTTCTGGATCTACAGCTAGTTCCACTGATACCACTCACTCGATGTGATCTCTCCATGCTAGACTGGGGCCATTTCCTTTTATGCTTCTTCATTTTAGAACCCTTTGCAATTCCATCTGTTTCCTTTTGATCCCTGATCATCCCATTCCTTTCCTGCCTACACATTCTCTCAACTCCTCTTGGAGCATCCACCTTTCTCATGCTGTGTATCCCTGTCCACCCTGAGCCTCGCCGTTTCCCTGCTCCTCTTGCACACCCATTCTCTCATTTTCTATACTCATACCACTCACTTCCACATTCATTTCCACTCCTTCAATCTCTCCTGTCTTACTCTCCTGCTCTTCCACATCACTCCCCTCTCGATCTGATTCATTCTCTCTATTCACTTCTCTACCTTCCAGCAGCAGTCTCTCCAAGCGACTCACACCATAACCACTCAAATGCAGTCCATCGCTCCCATACAGCTCACTTCGTCCCTCAAACTCATTCCACACATTAACAAACTGTACTCCCATCTCCTCACACATTTCAGCCAGAATATCATTCATAATCCTTGCTCTCCGCCTCATTTCACCACAATCATACCTAGGCAACACACTGACCACCCTTCCTGTCACACTATTCTCCTTTATCTTTCCAAGCAGTCTCCTGACATTCATTTTGACATGCTCTTTGTTCTCTCTCAAATCATTCGTACCAATTAATACAATTAACTCTTTTGCTCGTTCCCGCCTCATATTCAATGCCTCAATCACTCTACTCATTTTACCGCCTGGAAAACATACCTTGTTCATTTTATCCTCTAGCACACCTTTAATAATGGAGTCGCCATACAACGCCACTCGCTCATCTTTTGTTAACTCTTTCATGCCATCATGATTTATTTTAATAGTTTTGACCT
This sequence comes from Typopeltis vanoorti, assembly GCF_054136105.1. Classification (NCBI taxonomy): domain Eukaryota; kingdom Metazoa; phylum Arthropoda; class Arachnida; order Uropygi; family Thelyphonidae; genus Typopeltis; species Typopeltis vanoorti. Next base: position 19,957,142 of record NC_143565.1, on the reverse strand, counting down.
GAATTCTCTTAATTTCATTCCGCATCCATTTCATTTCTTGCTTCATCCAATCATTAACAACTCTGCACGAAAAAAACCTGCCTCTCACTCCCCTACTCACACCCTCTTTATACAGTTTCCAGGGATGACCTCTATATAATAAAATAAAGAAACTCCACAAGTTATCCAAAAATGAAACAGCAACAAAAGTATAGTGGTTAATATCCTCAACCTATTTATACAAGAGATAAAGAATTGTTTTCCTTAAAT